>NW_027150084.1:0-109288 GCF_031143425.1 Pleurodeles waltl | reverse complement strand
CAAGATGGGGTGACTTGTGTGGCTCGGACCAGGTTCTGTGACCCAGAATCCTTTGCAAACCTCAAAATTTGGCTAAAAAAAACACATGTTCCTCACATTTCTGTGGCAGAAAGTTCTGGAATCTGAGAGGAGCCACAAATTTCCTTCCACCCAGCGTTCCCCCAAGTCTCCCGATAAAAATGATACCTCACTTGTGTGGGTAGGCCTAGCGCCCGCGACAGAAAACGCCCCAAAGCGCAACGTGGATACATCCAAATTTTTGAAAGAAAACAGAGGTGTTTTTTGCAAAGTGCCTACCTGTAGATTTTGGCTTCTAGCTCAGCCAGCACCTAGGGAAACCTACGAAACCTGTGCATTTCTGAAAACTAGAGACCTTGGGGAATCCAAGATGGGGTGACTTGTGTGGCTCGGACCAGGTTCGGTTACCCAGAATCCTTTGCAAACCTCAAAATTTGGCTAAAAAAACACATGTTCATCACATTTCTGTAGCAGAAAGTTCTGGAATCTGAGAGGAGCCACAAATTTCCTTCCACCCAGCGTTCCCCCAAGTCTCCCGATAAAAATGATACCTCACTTGTGTGGGTAGGCCTAGCGCCCGCGACAGAAAACGCCCCAAAGCGCAACGTGGACACATCCAAATTTTTGAAAGAAAACAGAGGTGTTTTTTGCAAAGTGCCTACCTGTAGATTTTGGCTTCTAGCTCAGCCGGCACCTAGGGAAACCTACGAAACCTGTGCATTTCTGAAAACTAGTGACCTTGGAGAATCCAAGATGGGGTGACTTGTGTGGCTCGGACCAGGGTCTGTTACCCAGAATCCTTTGCAAACCTCAAAATTTGGCTAAAAAAACACATGTTCATCACATTTCTGTGGCAGAAAGTTTTGGAATCTGAGAGGAGCCACAAATTTCCTTCCACCCAGCGTTCCCCCAAGTCTCCCGATAAAAATGATACCTCACTTGTGTGGGTAGGCCTAGCGCCCGAACACAAAACACCCCAAAGCGCAACGTGGACACATCCAAATTTTTGAAAGAAAACAGAGGTGTTTTTTGCAAAGTGCCTACCTGTAGATTTTGGCCTCTAGCTCATCCGGCACCTAGGGAAACCTACCAAACCTGTGCATTTCTGAAAACTAGAGACCTAGGGGAATCCAAGATGGGGTGACTAGTGTGGCTCGGACAAGGTTCTGTTACCCAGAATCCTTTTCAAAACTCAAAATTTGGCTAAAAAAACACATGTTCCTCACATTTCTGTGGCAGAAAGTTCTGGAATCTGAGAGGAGCCACAAATTTCCTAACACCCAGCGTTCCCCCAAGTCTCCCGATAAAAATGATACCTCACTTGTGTGGGTAGGCCTAACGCCCGCGACAGGAAACGCCCCAAAGCGCAACGTGGACACATCCACATTTTTGAAAGAAAACAGAGGTGTTTTTTGCAAAGTGCCTACCTTTAGATTTTGGCCTCTGGCTCAGCCGGCACCCAGGGAAACCTACCAAACCTGTGCATTTCTGAAAACTAGAGACCTAGGGGAATCCAGGATGGGGTGACTTGTGTTGCTCGGACCAGGTTCTGTTACCCAGAATCCTTTGCAAACCTCAAAATTTGGCTAAAAAAACACATGTTCCTCACATTTCTGTGGCACAAAGTTCTGGAATCTGAGAGAAACCACAAATTTCCTTCCACCCAGCGTTCCCCCAAGTCTCCCGATAAAAATGATACCTCACTTGTGTGGGTAGGACTAGCACCCGCGAAAGGAAACGCCCCAAAGCGCAACGTGGACACATCCACATTTTTTAAAGAAAACAGAGGTGTTTTTTGCAAAGTACATACCTGTAGATTTTGGCCTCTAGCTCAGCCGGCACCTAGGGAAACCTACCAAACCTGTGCATTTCTGAAAACTAGAGACCTAGAGGAATCCAAGATGGGGGTGACTTGTGTGGCTCGGAGCAGGTTCTGTTACCCAGAATCCTTTGCAAACCTCAAAATGTGGCTAAAAAAACACATGTTCCTTCACTTTCTGTGGCAGAAAGTTCTGGAATCTGAGAGGAGCCACAAATTTCCTTCCACCCAGCGTTCCCCCAAGTCTCCCGATAAAAATGATACCTCACTTGTGTGGGTAGGCCTAGCGCCCGCGACAGAAAACGCCCCAAAGCGCAACGTGGACACATCCAAATTTTTGAAAGAAAACAGAGGTGTTTTTTGCAAAGTGCCTACCTGTAGATTTTGGCTTCTAGCTCAGCCGGCACCTAGGGAAACCTACGAAACCTGTGCATTTCTGAAAACTAGAGACCTTGGGGAATCCAAGATGGGGTGACTTGTGTGGCTCGGACCAGGTTCTGTTACCCAGAATCCTTTGCAAACCTCAAAATTTGGCTAAAAAAACACATGTTCATCACATTTCTGTGGCAGAAAGTTCTGGAATCTGAGAGGAGCCACAAATTTCCTTCCACCCAGCGTTCCACCAAGTCTCCCGATAAAAATGATACCTCACTTGTGTGGGTAGGCCTAGCGCCCGCAACAGAAAAGGCCCCAAAGCGCAAAGTGGACACATCCAAATTTTTGAAAGAAAACAGAGGTGTTTTTTGCAAAGTGCCTACCTGTAGATTTTGGCCTCTAGCTCAGCCGGCACCTAGGGAAACCTACCAAACCTGTGCATTTCTGAAAACTAGAGACCTAGGGGAATCCAAGATGGGGTGACTTGTGTGGCTCGGACCAGGTTCTGTTACCCAGAATCCTTTTCAAACCTCAAAATTTGGCTAAAAAAACACATGTTCCTCACATTTCTGTGGCAGAAAGTTCTGGAATGTGAGAGGAGCCACAAATTTCCTAACACCCAGCGTTCCCCCAAGTCTCCCGATAAAAATGATACCTCACTTGTGTGGGTAGGCCTAACGCCCGCGACAGGAAACGCCCCAAAGCGCAACGTGAACACATCCAAATTTTTGAAAGAAAACAGAGGTGTTTTTTGCAAAGTGCCTACCTGTAGATTTTGGCCTCTAGCTCAGCCGGCACCTAGGGAAACCTACGAAACCTGTGCATTTCTGAAAACTAGAGACCTAAGGAATCCAAGATGGGGTGACTTGTGTGGCTCGGACCAGGTTCTGTTACCAGAATCCTTTGCAAACCTCAAAATGTGGCTAAAAAAAACACATGTTCATCACATTTCTGTGGCAGAAAGTTTTGGAATCTGAGAGGAGCCACAAATTTCCTTCCACCCAGCGTTCCCCCAAGTCTCCCGATAAAAATGATACCTCACTTGTGTGGGTAGGCCTAGTGCCCGAACACAAAACACCCCAAAGCGCAACGTGGACACATCCAAATTTTTGAAAGAAAACAGAGGTGTTTTTTGCAAAGTGCCTACCTGTAGATTTTGGCCTCTAGCTCATCCGGCACCTAGGGAAACCTACCAAACCTGTGCATTTCTGAAAACTAGAGACCTAGGGGAATCCAAGATGGGGTGACTAGTGTGGCTCGGACAAGGTTCTGTTACCCAGAATCCTTTTCAAAACTCAAAATTTGGCTAAAAAAACACATGTTCCTCACATTTCTGTGGCAGAAAGTTCTGGAATCTGAGAGGAGCCACAAATTTCCTAACACCCAGCGTTCCCCCAAGTCTCCCGATAAAAATGATACCTCACTTGTGTGGGTAGGCCTAACGCCCGCGACAGGAAACGCCCCAAAGCGCAACGTGGACACATCCACATTTTTGAAAGAAAACAGAGGTGTTTTCTGCAAAGTGCCTACCTTTAGATTTTGGCCTCTGGCTCAGCCGGCACCCAGGGAAACCTACCAAACCTGTGCATTTCTGAAAACTAGAGACCTAGGGGAATCCAGGATGGGGTGACTTGTGTGGCTCGGACCAGGTTCTGTTACCCAGAATCCTTTGCAAACCTCAAAATTTGGCTAAAAAAAACACATGTTCCTCACATTTCTGTGGCACAAAGTTCTGGAATCTGAGAGAAACCACAAATTTCCTTCCACCCAGCGTTCCCCCAAGTCTCCCGATAAAAATGATACCTCACTTGTGTGGGTAGGACTAGCACCCGCGACAGGAAACGCCCCAAAGCGCAACGTGGACACATCCAAATATTTTAAAGAAAACAGAGGTGTTTTTTGCAAAGTGCCTACCTGTAGATTTTGGCCTCTAGCTCAGCCGGCACCTAGGGAAACCTACCAAACCTGTGCATTTCTGAAAAACTAGAGACCTAGGGGATTCCAAGATGGGGAGACTTGTGTGGCTCGGACCAGGTTCTGTTACCCAGAATCCTTTGCAAACCTCAAAATTTGGCTAAAAAAACACATGTTCCTCACATTTCTGTGGCAGAAAGTTTTGGAATCTGAGAGGAGCCAGAAATGTCCTTCCACCCAGCGTTCCCCCAAGTCTCCCGATAAAAATGATACCTCACTTGTGTGGGTAGGCCTAGCGCCCGCGACAGGAAACGCCCCAAAGCGCAACGTGGACACATCCACATTTTTGAAAGAAAACAGAGGTGTTTTTTGCAAAGTGCCTACCTGTAGATTTTGGCCTCTAGCTCAGCCGGCACCTAGGGAAACCTACCAAACCTGTGCATTTCTGAAAACTAGAGACCTAGGGGAATCCAAGATGGGGTGACTTGTGTGGCTCGGACCAGGTTCTGTTACCCAGAATCATTTGCAAACCTCAAAATTTGTCTAAAAAAACACATTTTCCTCACATTTCTGTGGCAGAAAGTTCTGGAATCTGAGAGGAGCTTCAAATTTCCTTCCACCCAGCGTTCCCCCAAGTCTCCCGATAAAAATGATACCTCACTTGTGTGGGTAGGACTAGCGCCCGTGACAGGAAACGCCCCAAAGCGCAACCTGGACACATCCAAATTTTTGAAAGAAAACAGAGGTGTTTTTTGCAAAGTACCTACCTGTAGATTTTGGCCTCTAGCTCAGACCTAGGGAAACCTACCAAACCTGTGCATTTCTGAAAACTAGAGACCTAGGGGAATCCAAGATGGGGTGACTTGTGTGGCTCGGACCAGGTTCTGTTACCCAGAATCCTTTGCAAACCTCAAAATTTGGCTAAAAAAACACATGTTCCTCACATTTCTGTGGCAGAAAGTTCTGGAATCTGAGAGGAGCCACAAATTTCCTTCCACCCAGCGTTCCCCCCAAGTCTCCCGATAAAAATGATACCTCACTTGTGTGGGTAGGCCTAGAGGCCGCGACAGGACACACCCCAAAACGCAATGTGGACACATCCCATTTTTTGAAAGAAAACAGAGCTGTTTTTTGCAAAGTGCCTACCTGTAGATTTTGGCTTCTAGCTCAGCTGGCACCTAGGGAAACCTACCAAACCTGTGCATTTCTGAAAACTAGAGACCTAGGGGAATCCAAGATGGGGTGACTTGTGTGGCTCGGACCAGGTTCTGTTACCCAGAATCCTTTGCAAACCTCAAAATTTGGCTAAAAAAACACATGTTCCTCAAATTTCTGTGGCAGAAAGTTCTGGAATCTGAGAGGAGCCACAAATTTCCTTCCACCCAGCGTTCCCCCAAGTCTCCCGATAAAAATGATACCTCACTTGTGTGGGTAGGCCTAGCGCCCGCAACAGAAAACGCCCCAAAGCGCAACGTGGACACATCCAAATTTTTGAAAGAAAACAGAGGTGTTTTTTGCAAAGTGCCTACCTGTAGATTTTGGCCTCTAGCTCAGCCGGCACCTAGGGAAACCTACCAAACCTGTGCATTTCTGAAAACTAGAGACCTAGGGGAATCCAAGATGGGGTGACTTGTGTGGCTCGGACCAGGTTCTGTTACCCAGAATCCTTTGCAAACCTCAAAATTTGGCTAAAAAAACACATGTTCCTCACATTTCTGTGGCAGAAAGTTCTGGAATCTGAGAGGAGCCACAAATTTCCTTCCACCCAGCGTTCCCCCCAAGTCTCCCGATAAAAATGATACCTCACTTGTGTGGGTAGGCCTAGAGGCCGCGACAAGACACACCCCAAAACGCAATGTGGACACATCCCATTTTTTGAAAGAAAACAGAGCTGTTTTTTGCAAAGTGCCTACCTGTAGATTTTGGCTTCTAGCTCAGCTGGCACCTAGGGAAACCTACCAAACCTGTGCATTTCTGAAAACTAGAGACCTAGGGGAATCCAAGATGGGGTGACTTGTGTGGCTCGGACCAGGTCCTGTTACCCAGAATCCTTTGCAAACCTCAAAATTTGGCTAAAAAATCACATGTTCCTCACATTTCTGTGGCAGAAAGTTCTGGAATCTGAGAGGAGCCACAAATTTCCTTCCACCCAGCGTTCCCCCAAGTCTCCCGATAAAAATGATACCTCACTTGTGTGGGTCGGCCTAGCGCCCCGCGACAGGAAACGCCCCAAAGCGCAACGTGGACACATCCACATTTTTGAAAGAAAACAGAGGTGTTTTTTGCAAAGTGCCTACCTGTAGATTTTGGCCTCTAGCTCAGCCGGCACCTAGGGAAACCTACCAAGCCTGTGCATTTCTGAAAACTAGAGACTTAGGGGAATCCAAGATGGGGTGACTTGTGTGGCTCGGAGCAGGTTCTGTTACCCAGAATCCTTTGCAAACATCAAAATTTGGCTAAAAAAACACATGTTCCTCAAATTTCTGTGGCAGAAAGTTCTGGAATCTGAGAGGAGCCACAAATTTCCTTCCACCCAGCGTTCCCCCAAGTCTCCCGATAAAAATGATACCTCACTTGTGTGGGGTAGGCCTAGCGCCCGCGACAGAAAACGCCCCAAAGCGCAACGTGTACACATCCAAATTTTTGAAAGAAAACAGAGGTGTTTTTTGCAAAGTGCCTTCCTGTAGATTTTGCCCTCTAGCTCAGCCGGCACCTAGGGAAACCTACGAAACCTGTGCATTTCTGAAAACTAGAGACCTGGGGAAATCCAAGATGGGGTGACTTGTGTGGCTCGGACCAGATTCTGTTACCCAGAATCCTTTGCAAACCTCAAAATTTGGCTAAAAAAAACACATGTTCCTCACATTTCTGTGGCAGAAAGTTCTGGAATCTGAGAGGAGCCACAAATTTCCTTCCACCCAGCGTTCCCCCAAGTCTCCCGATAAAAATGATACCTCACTTGTGTGGGTAGGCTACCTAACGCCCGCGACAGGAAACGCCCCAAAGCGCAACGTGGACACATCCACATTTTTGAAAGAAAACAGAGGTGTTTTTTGCAAAGTGCCTACCTTTAGATTTTGGCCTCTGGCTCAGCCGGCACCCAGGGAAACCTACCAAACCTGTGCATTTCTGAAAACTAGAGACCTAGGGGAATCCAGGATGGGGTGACTTGTGTTGCTCGGACCAGGTTCTGTTACCCAGAATCCTTTGCAAACCTCAAAATTTGGCTAAAAAAACACATGTTCCTCACATTTCTGTGGCACAAAGTTCTGGAATCTGAGAGAAACCACAAATTTCCTTCCACCCAGCGTTCCCCCAAGTCTCCCGATAAAAATGATACCTCACTTGTGTGGGTAGGACTAGCACCCGCGAAAGGAAACGCCCCAAAGCGCAACGTGGACACATCCACATTTTTTAAAGAAAACAGAGGTGTTTTTTGCAAAGTACATACCTGTAGATTTTGGCCTCTAGCTCAGCCGGCACCTAGGGAAACCTACCAAACCTGTGCATTTCTGAAAACTAGAGACCTAGAGGAATCCAAGATGGGGTGACTTGTGTGGCTCGGAGCAGGTTCTGTTACCCAGAATCCTTTGCAAACCTCAAAATGTGGCTAAAAAAACACATGTTCCTTCACTTTCTGTGGCAGAAAGTTCTGGAATCTGAGAGGAGCCACAAATTTCCTTCCACCCAGCGTTCCCCCAAGTCTCCCGATAAAAATGATACCTCACTTGTGTGGGTAGGCCTAGCGCCCGCGACAGAAAACGCCCCAAAGCGCAACGTGGACACATCCAAATTTTTGAAAGAAAACAGAGGTGTTTTTTGCAAAGTGCCTACCTGTAGATTTTGGCTTCTAGCTCAGCCGGCACCTAGGGAAACCTACGAAACCTGTGCATTTCTGAAAACTAGAGACCTTGGGGAATCCAAGATGGGGTGACTTGTGTGGCTCGGACCAGGTTCTGTTACCCAGAATCCTTTGCAAACCTCAAAATTTGGCTAAAAAAACACATGTTCATCACATTTCTGTGGCAGAAAGTTCTGGAATCTGAGAGGAGCCACAAATTTCCTTCCACCCAGCGTTCCTCCAAGTCTCCCGATAAAAATGATACCTCACTTGTGTGGGTAGGCCTAGCGCCCGCAACAGAAAAGGCCCCAAAGCGCAAAGTGGACACATCCAAATTTTTGAAAGAAAACAGAGGTGTTTTTTGCAAAGTGCCTACCTGTAGATTTTGGCCTCTAGCTCAGCCGGCACCTAGGGAAACCTACCAAACCTGTGCATTTCTGAAAACTAGAGACCTAGGGGAATCCAAGATGGGGTGACTTGTGTGGCTCGGACCAGGTTCTGTTACCCAGAATCCTTTTCAAACCTCAAAATTTGGCTAAAAAAACACATGTTCCTCACATTTCTGTGGCAGAAAGTTCTGGAATGTGAGAGGAGCCACAAATTTCCTAACACCCAGCGTTCCCCCAAGTCTCCCGATAAAAATGATACCTCACTTGTGTGGGTAGGCCTAACGCCCGCGACAGGAAACGCCCCAAAGCGCAACGTGAACACATCCAAATTTTTGAAAGAAAACAGAGGTGTTTTTTGCAAAGTGCCTACCTGTAGATTTTGGCCTCTAGCTCAGCCGGCACCTAGGGAAACCTACGAAACCTGTGCATTTCTGAAAACTAGAGACCTAAGGGAATCCAAGATGGGGTGACTTGTGTGGCTCGGACCAGGTTCTGTTACCCAGAATCCTTTGCAAACCTCAAAATGTGGCTAAAAAAACACATGTTCATCACATTTCTGTGGCAGAAAGTTTTGGAATCTGAGAGGAGCCACAAATTTCCTTCCACCCAGCGTTCCCCCAAGTCTCCCGATAAAAATGATACCTCACTTGTGTGGGTAGGCCTAGTGCCCGAACACAAAACACCCCAAAGCGCAACGTGGACACATCCAAATTTTTGAAAGAAAACAGAGGTGTTTTTTGCAAAGTGCCTACCTGTAGATTTTGGCCTCTAGCTCATCCGGCACCTAGGGAAACCTACCAAACCTGTGCATTTCTGAAAACTAGAGACCTAGGGGAATCCAAGATGGGGTGACTAGTGTGGCTCGGACAAGGTTCTGTTACCCAGAATCCTTTTCAAAACTCAAAATTTGGCTAAAAAAACACATGTTCCTCACATTTCTGTGGCAGAAAGTTCTGGAATCTGAGAGGAGCCACAAATTTCCTAACACCCAGCGTTCCCCCAAGTCTCCCGATAAAAATGATACCTCACTTGTGTGGGTAGGCCTAACGCCCGCGACAGGAAACGCCCCAAAGCGCAACGTGGACACATCCACATTTTTGAAAGAAAACAGAGGTGTTTTCTGCAAAGTGCCTACCTTTAGATTTTGGCCTCTGGCTCAGCCGGCACCCAGGGAAACCTACCAAACCTGTGCATTTCTGAAAACTAGAGACCTAGGGGAATCCAGGATGGGGTGACTTGTGTGGCTCGGACCAGGTTCTGTTACCCAGAATCCTTTGCAAACCTCAAAATTTGGCTAAAAAAACACATGTTCCTCACATTTCTGTGGCACAAAGTTCTGGAATCTGAGAGAAACCACAAATTTCCTTCCACCCAGCGTTCCCCCAAGTCTCCCGATAAAAATGATACCTCACTTGTGTGGGTAGGACTAGCACCCGCGACAGGAAACGCCCCAAAGCGCAACGTGGACACATCCAAATATTTTAAAGAAAACAGAGGTGTTTTTTGCAAAGTGCCTACCTGTAGATTTTGGCCTCTAGCTCAGCCGGCACCTAGGGAAACCTACCAAACCTGTGCATTTCTGAAAACTAGAGACCTAGGGGATTCCAAGATGGGGAGACTTGTGTGGCTCGGACCAGGTTCTGTTACCCAGAATCCTTTGCAAACCTCAAAATTTGGCTAAAAAAACACATGTTCCTCACATTTCTGTGGCAGAAAGTTTTGGAATCTGAGAGGAGCCAGAAATGTCCTTCCACCCAGCGTTCCCCCAAGTCTCCCGATAAAAATGATACCTCACTTGTGTGGGTAGGCCTAGCGCCCGCGACAGGAAACGCCCCAAAGCGCAACGTGGACACATCCACATTTTTGAAAGAAAACAGAGGTGTTTTTTGCAAAGTGCCTACCTGTAGATTTTGGCCTCTAGCTCAGCCGGCACCTAGGGAAACCTACCAAACCTGTGCATTTCTGAAAACTAGAGACCTAGGGGAATCCAAGATGGGGTGACTTGTGTGGCTCGGACCAGGTTCTGTTACCCAGAATCATTTGCAAACCTCAAAATTTGTCTAAAAAAACACATTTTCCTCACATTTCTGTGGCAGAAAGTTCTGGAATCTGAGAGGAGCTTCAAATTTCCTTCCACCCAGCGTTCCCCCAAGTCTCCCGATAAAAATGATACCTCACTTGTGTGGGTAGGACTAGCGCCCGTGACAGGAAACGCCCCAAAGCGCAACCTGGACACATCCAAATTTTTGAAAGAAAACAGAGGTGTTTTTTGCAAAGTACCTACCTGTAGATTTTGGCCTCTAGCTCAGCCGGCACCTAGGGAAACCTACCAAACCTGTGCATTTCTGAAAACTAGAGACCTAGGGGAATCCAAGATGGGGTGACTTGTGTGGCTCGGACCAGGTTCTGTTACCCAGAATCCTTTGCAAACCTCAAAATTTGGCTAAAAAAACACATGTTCCTCACATTTCTGTGGCAGAAAGTTCTGGAATCTGAGAGGAGCCACAAATTTCCTTCCACCCAGCGTTCCCCCCAAGTCTCCCGATAAAAATGATACCTCACTTGTGTGGGTAGGCCTAGAGGCCGCGACAGGACACACCCCAAAACGCAATGTGGACACATCCCATTTTTTGAAAGAAAACAGAGCTGTTTTTTGCAAAGTGCCTACCTGTAGATTTTGGCTTCTAGCTCAGCTGGCACCTAGGGAAACCTACCAAACCTGTGCATTTCTGAAAACTAGAGACCTAGGGGAATCCAAGATGGGGTGACTTGTGTGGCTCGGACCAGGTTCTGTTACCCAGAATCCTTTGCAAACCTCAAAATTTGGCTAAAAAAACACATGTTCCTCAAATTTCTGTGGCAGAAAGTTCTGGAATCTGAGAGGAGCCACAAATTTCCTTCCACCCAGCGTTCCCCCAAGTCTCCCGATAAAAATGATACCTCACTTGTGTGGGTAGGCCTAGCGCCCGCAACAGAAAACGCCCCAAAGCGCAACGTGGACACATCCAAATTTTTGAAAGAAAACAGAGGTGTTTTTTGCAAAGTGCCTACCTGTAGATTTTGGCCTCTAGCTCAGCCGGCACCTAGGGAAACCTACCAAACCTGTGCATTTCTGAAAACTAGAGACCTAGGGGAATCCAAGATGGGGTGACTTGTGTGGCTCGGACCAGGTTCTGTTACCCAGAATCCTTTGCAAACCTCAAAATTTGGCTAAAAAAACACATGTTCCTCACATTTCTGTGGCAGAAAGTTCTGGAATCTGAGAGGAGCCACAAATTTCCTTCCACCCAGCGTTCCCCCAAGTCTCCCGATAAAAATGATACCTCACTTGTGTGGGTAGGCCTAGAGGCCGCGACAAGACACACCCCAAAACGCAATGTGGACACATCCCATTTTTTGAAAGAAAACAGAGCTGTTTTTTGCAAAGTGCCTACCTGTAGATTTTGGCTTCTAGCTCAGCTGGCACCTAGGGAAACCTACCAAACCTGTGCATTTCTGAAAACTAGAGACCTAGGGGAATCCAAGATGGGGTGACTTGTGTGGCTCGGACCAGGTCCTGTTACCCAGAATCCTTTGCAAACCTCAAAATTTGGCTAAAAAATCACATGTTCCTCACATTTCTGTGGCAGAAAGTTCTGGAATCTGAGAGGAGCCACAAATTTCCTTCCACCCAGCGTTCCCCCAAGTCTCCCGATAAAAATGATACCTCACTTGTGTGGGTCGGCCTAGCGCCCGCGACAGGAAACGCCCCAAAGCGCAACGTGGACACATCCACATTTTTGAAAGAAAACAGAGGTGTTTTTTGCAAAGTGCCTACCTGTAGATTTTGGCCTCTAGCTCAGCCGGCACCTAGGGAAACCTACCAAGCCTGTGCATTTCTGAAAACTAGAGACTTAGGGGAATCCAAGATGGGGTGACTTGTGTGGCTCGGAGCAGGTTCTGTTACCCAGAATCCTTTGCAAACATCAAAATTTGGCTAAAAAAACACATGTTCCTCAAATTTCTGTGGCAGAAAGTTCTGGAATCTGAGAGGAGCCACAAATTTCCTTCCACCCAGCGTTCCCCCAAGTCTCCCGATAAAAATGATACCTCACTTGTGTGGGTAGGCCTAGCGCCCGCGACAGAAAACGCCCCAAAGCGCAACGTGTACACATCCAAATTTTTGAAAGAAAACAGAGGTGTTTTTTGCAAAGTGCCTTCCTGTAGATTTTGCCCTCTAGCTCAGCCGGCACCTAGGGAAACCTACGAAACCTGTGCATTTCTGAAAACTAGAGACCTGGGGAAATCCAAGATGGGGTGACTTGTGTGGCTCGGACCAGATTCTGTTACCCAGAATCCTTTGCAAACCTCAAAATTTGGCTAAAAAAACACATGTTCCTCACATTTCTGTGGCAGAAAGTTCTGGAATCTGAGAGGAGCCACAAATTTCCTTCCACCCAGCGTTCCCCCAAGTCTCCCGATAAAAATGATACCTCACTTGTGTGGGTAGGCCTAACGCCCGCGACAGGAAACGCCCCAAAGCGCAACGTGGACACATCCACATTTTTGAAAGAAAACAGAGGTGTTTTTTGCAAAGTGCCTACCTTTAGATTTTGGCCTCTGGCTCAGCCGGCACCCAGGGAAACCTACCAAACCTGTGCATTTCTGAAAACTAGAGACCTAGGGGAATCCAGGATGGGGTGACTTGTGTTGCTCGGACCAGGTTCTGTTACCCAGAATCCTTTGCAAACCTCAAAATTTGGCTAAAAAAACACATGTTCCTCACATTTCTGTGGCACAAAGTTCTGGAATCTGAGAGAAACCACAAATTTCCTTCCACCCAGCGTTCCCCCAAGTCTCCCGATAAAAATGATACCTCACTTGTGTGGGTAGGACTAGCACCCGCGAAAGGAAACGCCCCAAAGCGCAACGTGGACACATCCACATTTTTTAAAGAAAACAGAGGTGTTTTTTGCAAAGTACATACCTGTAGATTTTGGCCTCTAGCTCAGCCGGCACCTAGGGAAACCTACCAAACCTGTGCATTTCTGAAAACTAGAGACCTAGAGGAATCCAAGATGGGGTGACTTGTGTGGCTCGGAGCAGGTTCTGTTACCCAGAATCCTTTGCAAACCTCAAAATGTGGCTAAAAAAACACATGTTCCTTCACTTTCTGTGGCAGAAAGTTCTGGAATCTGAGAGGAGCCACAAATTTCCTTCCACCCAGCGTTCCCCCAAGTCTCCCGATAAAAATGATACCTCACTTGTGTGGGTAGGCCTAGCGCCCGCGACAGAAAACGCCCCAAAGCGCAACGTGGACACATCCAAATTTTTGAAAGAAAACAGAGGTGTTTTTTGCAAAGTGCCTACCTGTAGATTTTGGCTTCTAGCTCAGCCGGCACCTAGGGAAACCTACGAAACCTGTGCATTTCTGAAAACTAGAGACCTTGGGGAATCCAAGATGGGGTGACTTGTGTGGCTCGGACCAGGTTCTGTTACCCAGAATCCTTTGCAAACCTCAAAATTTGGCTAAAAAAACACATGTTCATCACATTTCTGTGGCAGAAAGTTCTGGAATCTGAGAGGAGCCACAAATTTCCTTCCACCCAGCGTTCCTCCAAGTCTCCCGATAAAAATGATACCTCACTTGTGTGGGTAGGCCTAGCGCCCGCAACAGAAAAGGCCCCAAAGCGCAAAGTGGACACATCCAAATTTTTGAAAGAAAACAGAGGTGTTTTTTGCAAAGTGCCTACCTGTAGATTTTGGCCTCTAGCTCAGCCGGCACCTAGGGAAACCTACCAAACCTGTGCATTTCTGAAAACTAGAGACCTAGGGGAATCCAAGATGGGGTGACTTGTGTGGCTCGGACCAGGTTCTGTTACCCAGAATCCTTTTCAAACCTCAAAATTTGGCTAAAAAAACACATGTTCCTCACATTTCTGTGGCAGAAAGTTCTGGAATGTGAGAGGAGCCACAAATTTCCTAACACCCAGCGTTCCCCCAAGTCTCCCGATAAAAATGATACCTCACTTGTGTGGGTAGGCCTAACGCCCGCGACAGGAAACGCCCCAAAGCGCAACGTGAACACATCCAAATTTTTGAAAGAAAACAGAGGTGTTTTTTGCAAAGTGCCTACCTGTAGATTTTGGCCTCTAGCTCAGCCGGCACCTAGGGAAACCTACGAAACCTGTGCATTTCTGAAAACTAGAGACCTAAGGGAATCCAAGATGGGGTGACTTGTGTGGCTCGGACCAGGTTCTGTTACCCAGAATCCTTTGCAAACCTCAAAATGTGGCTAAAAAAACACATGTTCATCACATTTCTGTGGCAGAAAGTTTTGGAATCTGAGAGGAGCCACAAATTTCCTTCCACCCAGCGTTCCCCCAAGTCTCCCGATAAAAATGATACCTCACTTGTGTGGGTAGGCCTAGTGCCCGAACACAAAACACCCCAAAGCGCAACGTGGACACATCCAAATTTTTGAAAGAAAACAGAGGTGTTTTTTGCAAAGTGCCTACCTGTAGATTTTGGCCTCTAGCTCATCCGGCACCTAGGGAAACCTACCAAACCTGTGCATTTCTGAAAACTAGAGACCTAGGGGAATCCAAGATGGGGTGACTAGTGTGGCTCGGACAAGGTTCTGTTACCCAGAATCCTTTTCAAAACTCAAAATTTGGCTAAAAAAACACATGTTCCTCACATTTCTGTGGCAGAAAGTTCTGGAATCTGAGAGGAGCCACAAATTTCCTAACACCCAGCGTTCCCCCAAGTCTCCCGATAAAAATGATACCTCACTTGTGTGGGTAGGCCTAACGCCCGCGACAGGAAACGCCCCAAAGCGCAACGTGGACACATCCACATTTTTGAAAGAAAACAGAGGTGTTTTCTGCAAAGTGCCTACCTTTAGATTTTGGCCTCTGGCTCAGCCGGCACCCAGGGAAACCTACCAAACCTGTGCATTTCTGAAAACTAGAGACCTAGGGGAATCCAGGATGGGGTGACTTGTGTGGCTCGGACCAGGTTCTGTTACCCAGAATCCTTTGCAAACCTCAAAATTTGGCTAAAAAAACACATGTTCCTCACATTTCTGTGGCACAAAGTTCTGGAATCTGAGAGAAACCACAAATTTCCTTCCACCCAGCGTTCCCCCAAGTCTCCCGATAAAAATGATACCTCACTTGTGTGGGTAGGACTAGCACCCGCGACAGGAAACGCCCCAAAGCGCAACGTGGACACATCCAAATATTTTAAAGAAAACAGAGGTGTTTTTTGCAAAGTGCCTACCTGTAGATTTTGGCCTCTAGCTCAGCCGGCACCTAGGGAAACCTACCAAACCTGTGCATTTCTGAAAACTAGAGACCTAGGGGATTCCAAGATGGGGAGACTTGTGTGGCTCGGACCAGGTTCTGTTACCCAGAATCCTTTGCAAACCTCAAAATTTGGCTAAAAAAACACATGTTCCTCACATTTCTGTGGCAGAAAGTTTTGGAATCTGAGAGGAGCCAGAAATGTCCTTCCACCCAGCGTTCCCCCAAGTCTCCCGATAAAAATGATACCTCACTTGTGTGGGTAGGCCTAGCGCCCGCGACAGGAAACGCCCCAAAGCGCAACGTGGACACATCCACATTTTTGAAAGAAAACAGAGGTGTTTTTTGCAAAGTGCCTACCTGTAGATTTTGGCCTCTAGCTCAGCCGGCACCTAGGGAAACCTACCAAACCTGTGCATTTCTGAAAACTAGAGACCTAGGGGAATCCAAGATGGGGTGACTTGTGTGGCTCGGACCAGGTTCTGTTACCCAGAATCATTTGCAAACCTCAAAATTTGTCTAAAAAAACACATTTTCCTCACATTTCTGTGGCAGAAAGTTCTGGAATCTGAGAGGAGCTTCAAATTTCCTTCCACCCAGCGTTCCCCCAAGTCTCCCGATAAAAATGATACCTCACTTGTGTGGGTAGGACTAGCGCCCGTGACAGGAAACGCCCCAAAGCGCAACCTGGACACATCCAAATTTTTGAAAGAAAACAGAGGTGTTTTTTGCAAAGTACCTACCTGTAGATTTTGGCCTCTAGCTCAGCCGGCACCTAGGGAAACCTACCAAACCTGTGCATTTCTGAAAACTAGAGACCTAGGGGAATCCAAGATGGGGTGACTTGTGTGGCTCGGACCAGGTTCTGTTACCCAGAATCCTTTGCAAACCTCAAAATTTGGCTAAAAAAACACATGTTCCTCACATTTCTGTGGCAGAAAGTTCTGGAATCTGAGAGGAGCCACAAATTTCCTTCCACCCAGCGTTCCCCCCAAGTCTCCCGATAAAAATGATACCTCACTTGTGTGGGTAGGCCTAGAGGCCGCGACAGGACACACCCCAAAACGCAATGTGGACACATCCCATTTTTTGAAAGAAAACAGAGCTGTTTTTTGCAAAGTGCCTACCTGTAGATTTTGGCTTCTAGCTCAGCTGGCACCTAGGGAAACCTACCAAACCTGTGCATTTCTGAAAACTAGAGACCTAGGGGAATCCAAGATGGGGTGACTTGTGTGGCTCGGACCAGGTTCTGTTACCCAGAATCCTTTGCAAACCTCAAAATTTGGCTAAAAAAACACATGTTCCTCAAATTTCTGTGGCAGAAAGTTCTGGAATCTGAGAGGAGCCACAAATTTCCTTCCACCCAGCGTTCCCCCAAGTCTCCCGATAAAAATGATACCTCACTTGTGTGGGTAGGCCTAGCGCCCGCAACAGAAAACGCCCCAAAGCGCAACGTGGACACATCCAAATTTTTGAAAGAAAACAGAGGTGTTTTTTGCAAAGTGCCTACCTGTAGATTTTGGCCTCTAGCTCAGCCGGCACCTAGGGAAACCTACCAAACCTGTGCATTTCTGAAAACTAGAGACCTAGGGGAATCCAAGATGGGGTGACTTGTGTGGCTCGGACCAGGTTCTGTTACCCAGAATCCTTTGCAAACCTCAAAATTTGGCTAAAAAAACACATGTTCCTCACATTTCTGTGGCAGAAAGTTCTGGAATCTGAGAGGAGCCACAAATTTCCTTCCACCCAGCGTTCCCCCAAGTCTCCCGATAAAAATGATACCTCACTTGTGTGGGTAGGCCTAGAGGCCGCGACAAGACACACCCCAAAACGCAATGTGGACACATCCCATTTTTTGAAAGAAAACAGAGCTGTTTTTTGCAAAGTGCCTACCTGTAGATTTTGGCTTCTAGCTCAGCTGGCACCTAGGGAAACCTACCAAACCTGTGCATTTCTGAAAACTAGAGACCTAGGGGAATCCAAGATGGGGTGACTTGTGTGGCTCGGACCAGGTCCTGTTACCCAGAATCCTTTGCAAACCTCAAAATTTGGCTAAAAAATCACATGTTCCTCACATTTCTGTGGCAGAAAGTTCTGGAATCTGAGAGGAGCCACAAATTTCCTTCCACCCAGCGTTCCCCCAAGTCTCCCGATAAAAATGATACCTCACTTGTGTGGGTCGGCCTAGCGCCCGCGACAGGAAACGCCCCAAAGCGCAACGTGGACACATCCACATTTTTGAAAGAAAACAGAGGTGTTTTTTGCAAAGTGCCTACCTGTAGATTTTGGCCTCTAGCTCAGCCGGCACCTAGGGAAACCTACCAAGCCTGTGCATTTCTGAAAACTAGAGACTTAGGGGAATCCAAGATGGGGTGACTTGTGTGGCTCGGAGCAGGTTCTGTTACCCAGAATCCTTTGCAAACATCAAAATTTGGCTAAAAAAACACATGTTCCTCAAATTTCTGTGGCAGAAAGTTCTGGAATCTGAGAGGAGCCACAAATTTCCTTCCACCCAGCGTTCCCCCAAGTCTCCCGATAAAAATGATACCTCACTTGTGTGGGTAGGCCTAGCGCCCGCGACAGAAAACGCCCCAAAGCGCAACGTGTACACATCCAAATTTTTGAAAGAAAACAGAGGTGTTTTTTGCAAAGTGCCTTCCTGTAGATTTTGCCCTCTAGCTCAGCCGGCACCTAGGGAAACCTACGAAACCTGTGCATTTCTGAAAACTAGAGACCTGGGGAAATCCAAGATGGGGTGACTTGTGTGGCTCGGACCAGATTCTGTTACCCAGAATCCTTTGCAAACCTCAAAATTTGGCTAAAAAAACACATGTTCCTCACATTTCTGTGGCAGAAAGTTCTGGAATCTGAGAGGAGCCACAAATTTCCTTCCACCCAGCGTTCCCCCAAGTCTCCCGATAAAAATGATACCTCACTTGTGTGGGTAGGCCTAGCGGCCGGGACACAATATGCCCCAAAACAATACATGGACACATCACAGAAAACAGAGATGTTTTTAGCAAAGTGCCTACCTGTAGATTTTGGCCTCTAGCTCAGCCGGCACCTAGGGAAACCTACCAAACCTGTGCATTTCTGAAAACTAGAGACCTTGGGGAATCCAAGATGGGGTGACTTGTGTGGCTCGGACCAGGTTCTGTTACCCAGAATCCTTTGCAAACCTCAAAATGTGGCTAAAAAAACACATGTTTCTCACATTTCTGTGGCAGAAAGTTCTGGAATCTGAGAGGAGCCACAAATTTCCTTCCACACAGCATTCCCCCAAGTCTCCCGATAAAAATGATACCTCACTTGTGTGGGTAGGCCTAGAGGCCGCGACAGGACACACCCCAAAACGCAACGTGGACACATCCCATTTTTTGAAAGAAAACAGAGCTGTTTTTTGCAAAGTGCCTACCTGTAGATTTTGGCCTCTAGCTCAGCCGGCACCTAGGGAAACCTACCAAACCTGTGCATTTCTGAAAACTAGAGACCTAGGGGAATCCAAGATGGGGTGACTTGTGTGGCTCGGACCAGGTTCTGTTACCCAGAATCCTTTGCAAACCTCAAAATTTGGCTAAAAAAACACATGTTCCTCACATTTCTGTGGCAGAAAGTTCTGGAATCTGAGAGGAGCCACAAATTTCCTTCCACCCAGCGTTCCCCCAAGTCTCCCGATAAAAATGATACCTCACTTGTGTGGGTAGGACTAGCACCCGCGACAGGAAACGCCCCAAAGCGCAACGTGGACACATCCACATTTTTTAAAGAAAACAGAGGTGTTTTTTGCAAAGTACATACCTGTGGATTTTGGCCTCTAGCTCAGCCGGCACCTAGGGAAACCTACCAAACCTGTGCATTTCTGAAAGCTAAAGACCTAGGGAAATCCAAGATGGGGTGACTTGTGTGGCTCGGACCAGGTTCTGTTACCCAGAATCCTTTGCAAACCTCAAAATTTGGCTAAAAAAACACATGTTCCTCACATTTCTGTGGCAGAAAGTTCTGGAATCTGAGAGGAGCCACAAATTTCCTTCCACCCAGCGTTCCCCCAAGTCTCCCGATAAAAATGATACCTCACTTGTGTGGGTAGGACTAGCACCCGCGACAGGAAACGCCCCAAAGCGCAACGTGGACACATCCAAATATTTTAAAGAAAACAGAGGTGTTTTTTGCAAAGTGCCTACCTGTAGATTTTGGCCTCTAGCTCAGCCGGCACCTAGGGAAACCTACCAAACCTGTGCATTTCTGAAAACTAGAGACCTAGGGGAATCCAAGATGGGGAGACTTGTGTGGCTCGGACCAGGTTCTGTTACCCAGAATCCTTTGCAAACCTCAAAATTTGGCTAAAAAAACACATGTTCCTCACATTTCTGTGGCAGAAAGTTTTGGAATCTGAGAGGAGCCACAAATGTCCTTCCACCCAGCGTTCCCCCAAGTCTCCTGATAAAAATGATACCTCACTTGTGTGGGTAGGCCTAGCGCCCGCGACAGGAAACGCCCCAAAGCGCAACGTGGACACATCCACATTTTTGAAAGAAAACAGAGGTGTTTTTTGCAAAGTGCCTACCTGTAGATTTTGGCCTCTAGCTCAGCCGGCACCTAGGGAAACCTACGAAACCTGTGCATTTCTGAAAACTAGAGACCTAGGGGAATCCAAGATGGGGTGACTTGTGTGGCTCGGAGCAGGTTCTGTTACCCAGAATCCTTTGCAAACATCAAAAGTTGGCTAAAAAAACACATGTTCCTCAAATTTCTGTGGCAGAAAGTTCTGGAATCTGAGAGGAGCCACAATTTTCCTTCCACCCAGCGTTCCCCCAAGTCTCCCGATAAAAATGATACCTCACTTGTGTGGGTAGGCCTAGCGCCCGCAACAGAAAACGCCCCAAAGCGCAACGTGGACACATCCAAATTTTTGAAAGAAAACAGAGGTGTTTTTTGCAAAGTGCCTACCTGTAGATTTTGGCCTCTAGCTCAGCCGGCACCTAGGGAAACCTACCAAACCTGTGCATTTCTGAAAACTAGAGACCTAGGGGAATCCAAGATGGGGTGACTTGTGTGGCTCGGACCAGGTTCTGTTACCCAGAATCCTTTGCAAACCTCAAAATTTGGCTAAAAAAACACATGTTCCTCACATTTCTGTGGCAGAAAGTTCTGGAATCTGAGAGGAGCCACAAATTTCCTTCCACCCAGCGTTCCCCCAAGTCTCCCGATAAAAATGATACCTCACTTGTGTGGGTAGGCCTAGAGGCCGCGACAGGACACACCCCAAAACGCAATGTGGACACATCCCATTTTTTGAAAGAAAACAGAGCTGTTTTTTGCAAAGTGCCTACCTGTAGATTTTGGCTTCTAGCTCAGCCGGCACCTAGGGAAACCTACCAAACCTGTGCATTTCTGAAAACTATAGACCTAGTGGAATCCAAGATGGGGTGACTTGTGTGGCTCGGACCAGGTCCTGTTACCCAGAATCCTTTGCAAACCTCAAAATTTGGCTAAAAAATCACATGTTCCTCACATTTCTGTGGCAGAAAGTTCTGGAATCTGAGAGGAGCCACAAATTTCCTTCCACCCAGCGTTCCCCCAAGTCTCCCGATAAAAATGATACCTCACTTGTGTGGGTCGGCCTAGCGCCCGCGACAGGAAACGCCCCAAAGCGCAACGTGGACACATCCACATTTTTGAAAGAAAACAGAGGTGTTTTTTGCAAAGTGCCTACCTGTAGATTTTGGCCTCTAGCTCAGCCGGCACCTAGGGAAACCTACCAAGCCTGTGCATTTCTGAAAACTAGAGACATAGGGGAATCCAAGATGGGGTGACTTGTGTGGCTCGGAGCAGGTTCTGTTACCCAGAATCCTTTGCAAACATCAAAATTTGGCTAAAAAAACACATGTTCCTCAAATTTCTGTGGCAGAAAGTTCTGGAATCTGAGAGGAGCCACAAATTTCCTTCCACCCAGCGTTCCCCCAAGTCTCCCGATAAAAATGATACCTCACTTGTGTGGGTAGGCCTAGCGCCCGCGACAGAAAACGCCCCAAAGCGCAACGTGTACACATCCAAATTTTTGAAAGAAAACAGAGGTGTTTTTTGCAAAGTGCCTACCTGTAGATTTTGGCCTCTAGCTCAGCCGGCACCTAGGGAAACCTACCAAGCCTGTGCATTTCTGAAAACTAGAGACATAGGGGAATCCAAGATGGGGTGACTTGTGTGGCTCGGAGCAGGTTCTGTTACCCAGAATCCTTTGCAAACCTCAAAATTTGGCTAAAAAAACACATGTTCCTCACATTTCTGTGGCAGAAAGTTCTGGAATCTGAGAGGAGCCACAAATTTCCTTCCACCCAGCGTTCCCCCAAGTCTCCCGATAAAAATTATACCTCACTTGTGTGGGTAGGCCTAGCGGCCGCGACAAAAAACACCCCAAAGCGCAACGTGGACACATCCACATTTTTGAAAGAAAACAGAGGTGTTTTTTGCAAAGTGCCTACCTGTAGATTTTGGCCTCTAGCTCAGCCGGCACCTAGGGAAACCTACCAAGCCTGTGCATTTCTGAAAACTAGAGACCTAGGGGAATCCAAGATGGGGTGACTTGTGTGGCTCGGAGCAGGTTCTGTTACCCAGAATCCTTTGCAAACATCAAAATTTGGCTAAAAAAACACATGTTCCTCACATTTCTGTGGCAGAAAGTTCTGGAATCTGAGAGGAGCCACAAATTTCCTTCCACCCAGCGTTCCCCCAAGCCTCCCGATAAAAATGATACGTCACTTGTTTGGGTAGGACTAGCGCCCGTGACAGAAAACGCCCCAAAGCGCAACGTGTACACATCCAAATTTTTGAAAGAAAACAGAGGTGTTTTTTGCAAAGTGCCTTCCTGTAGATTTTGGCCTCTAGCTCAGCCGGCACCTAGGGAAACCTACGAAACCTGTGCATTTCTGAAAACTAGAGACCTAGGGAAATCAAAGATGGGGTGACTTGTGTGGCTCGGACCAGATTCTGTTACCCAGAATCCTTTGCAAACCTCAAAATTTGGCTAAAAAAACACATGTTCCTCACATTTCTGTGGCAGAAAGTTCTGGAATTTGAGAGGAGCCACAAATTTCCTTCCACACAGCGTTCCCCCAAGTCTCCTGATAAAAATGATACCTCACTTGTGTGGGTAGGCCTAGCGCCCGCAGCAGAAAACGCCCAAAAGCGCAACGTGGACACATCCAAATTTTTGAAAGAAAACAGAGGTGTTTTTTGCAAAGTGCCTACCTGTATATTTTGGCCTCTAGCTCAGCCGGCACCTAGGGAAACCTACCAAACCTGTGCATTTCTGAAAACTAGAGACCTAGGGGAATCCAAGATGGGGTGACTTGTGTGGCTCGGACCAAGTTCTGTTACCCAGAATCCTTTGCAAACCTCAAAATTTGGCTAAAAAAACACATGTTCCTCACATTTCTGTGGCAGAAAGTTCTGGAATCTGAGAGGAGCCACAAATTTCCTTCCACCCAGCGTTCCCCCAAGTCTCCCGATAAAAATTATACCTCACTTGTGTGGGTAGGCCTAGCGGCCGCGACAAAAAACACCCCAAAGCGCAACGTGGACACATCCACATTTTTGAAAGAAAACAGAGGTGTTTTTTGCAAAGTGCCTACCTGTAGATTTTGGCCTCTAGCTCAGCCGGCACCTAGGGAAACCTACCAAGCCTGTGCATTTCTGAAAACTAGAGACCTAGGGGAATCCAAGATGGGGTGACTTGTGTGGCTCGGAGCAGGTTCTGTTACCCAGAATCCTTTGCAAACATCAAAATTTGGCTAAAAAAACACATGTTCCTCACATTTCTGTGGCAGAAAGTTCTGGAATCTGAGAGGAGCCACAAATTTCCTTCCACCCAGCGTTCCCCCAAGCCTCCCGATAAAAATGATACCTCACTTGTTTGGGTAGGACTAGCGCCCGTGACAGAAAACGCCCCAAAGCGCAACGTGTACACATCCAAATTTTTGAAAGAAAACAGAGGTGTTTTTTGCAAAGTGCCTTCCTGTAGATTTTGGCCTCTAGCTCAGCCGGCACCTAGGGAAACCTACGAAACCTGTGCATTTCTGAAAACTAGAGACCTAGGGAAATCCAAGATGGGGTGACTTGTGTGGCTCGGACCAGATTCTGTTACCCAGAATCCTTTGCAAACCTCAAAATTTGGCTAAAAAAACACATGTTCCTCACATTTCTGTGGCAGAAAGTTCTGGAATTTGAGAGGAGCCACAAATTTCCTTCCACCCAGCGTTCCCCCAAGTCTCCTGATAAAAATGATACCTCACTTGTGTGGGTAGGCCTAGCGCCCGCAGCAGAAAACGCCCAAAAGCGCAACGTGGACACATCCAAATTTTTGAATGAAAACAGAGGTGTTTTTTGCAAAGTGCCTACCTGTATATTTTGGCCTCTAGCTCAGCCGGCACCTAGGGAAACCTACCAAACCTGTGCATTTCTGAAAACTAGAGACCTAGGGGAATCCAAGATGGGGTGACTTGTGTGGCTCGGACCAGGTTCTGTTACCCAGAATCCTTTGCAAACCTCAAAATTTGGCTAAAAAAACACATGTTCCTCACATTTCTGTGGCAGAAAGTTCTGGAATCTGAGAGGAGCCACAAATTTCCTTCCACCCAGCGTTCCCCCAAGTCTCCCGATAAAAATTATACCTCACTTGTGTGGGTAGGCCTAGCGGCCGCAACAAAAAACACCCCAAAGCGCAACGTGGACACATCCACATTTTTGAAAGAAAACAGAGGTGTTTTTTGCAAAGTGCCTACCTGTAGATTTTGGCCTCTAGCTCAGCCGGCACCTAGGGAAACCTACCAAGCCTGTGCATTTCTGAAAACTAGAGACCTAGGGGAATCCAAGATGGGGTGACTTGTGTGGCTCGGAGCAGGTTCTGTTACCCAGAATCCTTTGCAAACATCAAAATTTGGATAAAAAAACACATGTTCCTCACATTTCTGTGGCAGAAAGTTCTGGAATCTGAGAGGAGCCACAAATTTCCTTCCACCCAGCGTTCCCCCAAGCCTCCCGATAAAAATGATACCTCACTTGTTTGGGTAGGACTAGCGCCCGTGAAAGAAAACGCCCCAAAGCGCAACGTGTACACATCCAAATTTTTGAAAGAAAACAGAGGTGTTTTTTGCAAAGTGCCTTCCTGTAGATTTTGGCCTCTAGCTCAGCCGGCACCTAGGGAAACCTACGAAACCTGTGCATTTCTGAAAACTAGAGACCTAGGGAAATCCAAGATGGGGTGACTTGTGTGGCTCGGACCAGATTCTGTTACCCAGAATCCTTTGCAAACCTCAAAATTTGGCTAAAAAAACACATGTTCCTCACATTTCTGTGGCAGAAAGTTCTGGAATTTGAGAGGAGCCACAAATTTCCTTCCACCCAGCGTTCCCCCAAGTCTCCTGATAAAAATGATACCTCACTTGTGTGGGTAGGCCTAGCGCCCGCAGCAGAAAACGCCCAAAAGCGCAACGTGGACACATCCAAATTTTTGAAAGAAAACAGAGGTGTTTTTTGCAAAGTGCCTACCTTTATATTTTGGCCTCTAGCTCAGCCGGCACCTAGGGAAACCTACCAAACCTGTGCATTTCTGAAAACTAGAGACCTAGGGGAATCCAAGATGGGGTGACTTGTGTGGCTCGGACCAGGTTCTGTTACCCAGAATCCTTTGCAAACCTCAAAATTTGGCTAAAAAAACACATGTTCCTCACATTTCTGTGGCAGAAAGTTCTGGAATCTGAGAGGAGCCACAAATTTCCTTCCACCCAGCGTTCCCCCAAGTCTCCCGATAAAAATTATACCTCACTTGTGTGGGTAGGCCTAGCGGCCGCGACAAAAAACACCCCAAAGCGCAACGTGGACACATCCACATTTTTGAAAGAAAACAGAGGTGTTTTTTGCAAAGTGCCTACCTGTAGATTTTGGCCTCTAGCTCAGCCGGCACCTAGGGAAACCTACCAAGCCTGTGCATTTCTGAAAACTAGAGACCTAGGGGAATCCAAGATGGGGTGACTTGTGTGGCTCGGAGCAGGTTCTGTTACCCAGAATCCTTTGCAAACATCAAAATTTGGCTAAAAAAACACATGTTCCTCACATTTCTGTGGCAGAAAGTTCTGGAATCTGAGAGGAGCCACAAATTTCCTTCCACCCAGCGTTCCCCCAAGCCTCCCGATAAAAATGATACCTCACTTGTTTGGGTAGGACTAGCGCCCGTGACAGAAAACGCCCCAAAGCGCAACGTGTACACATCCAAATTTTTGAAAGAAAACAGAGGTGTTTTTTGCAAAGTGCCTTCCTGTAGATTTTGGCCTCTAGCTCAGCCGGCACCTAGGGAAACCTACGAAACCTGTGCATTTCTGAAAACTAGAGACCTAGGGAAATCCAAGATGGGGTGACTTGTGTGGCTCGGACCAGATTCTGTTACCCAGAATCTTTTGCAAACCTCAAAATTTGGCTAAAAAAACACATGTTCCTCACATTTCTGTGGCAGAAAGTTCTTGAATCTGAGAGGAGCCACAAATTTCCTTCCACCCAGCGTTCCCCCAAGTCTCCCGATAAAAATGATACCTCACTTGTGTGGGTAGGCCTAGCGCCCGCAACAGAAAACGCCCCAAAGCGCAACGTGAACTCATCCAAATTTTTGAAAGAAAACAGAGGTGTTTTTTGCAAAGTGCCTTCCTGTAGATTTTGGCCTCTAGCTCAGCCGGCACCTAGGGAAACCTACGAAACCTGTGCATTTCTGAAAACTAGAGACCTAGGGAAATCCAAGATGGGGTGACTTGTGTGGCTCGGACCAGATTCTGTTACCCAGAATCCTTTGCAAACCTCAAAATTTGGCTAAAAAAACACATGTTCCTCACATTTCTGTGGCAGAAAGTTCTTGAATCTGAGAGGAGCCACAAATTTCCTTCCACCCAGCGTTCCCCCAAGTCTCCCGATAAAAATGATACCTCACTTGTGTGGGTAGGCCTAGCGCCCGCAACAGAAAACGCCCCAAAGCGCAACGTGAACACATCCAAATTTTTGAAAGAAAACAAAGGTGTTTTTTTCAAAGCGCCTACCTGTAGCTTTTGGCCTCTAGCTCAGCCGGCACCTAGGGAAACCTACCAAACCTGTGCATTTCTGAAAACTAGAGACCTAGGGGAATCCAAGATGGGGTGACTTGTGTGGCTCGGACCAGGTTCTGTTACCCAGAATCCTTTTCAAACCTCAAAATTTGGCTAAAAAAACACATGTTCCTCACATTTCTGTGGCAGAAAGTTCTGGAATCTGAGAGGAGCCACAAATTTCCTTCCACCCAGCGTTCCCCCAAGTCTCCCGATAAAAATGATACCTCACTTGTGTGGGTAGGCCTAACGCCCGCGACAGGAAACGCCCCAAACCGCAACGTGGACACATCCAAATTTTTGAAAGAAAACAGAGGTGTTTTTTGCAAAGTGCCTACCTGTAGATTTTGGCCTCTAGCTCAGCCGGCACCTAGGGAAACCTACCAAACCTGTGCATTTCTGAAAACTAGAGACCTAGGGGAATCCAGGATGGGGTGACTTGTGTGGCTCGGACCAGGTTCTGTTACCCAGAATCCTTTGCAAACCTCAAAATGTGTCTAAAAAAACACATGTTCCTCACATTTCTGTGGCAGAAGGTTCTGGAATCTGAGAGGAGCCACAAATTTCCTTCCACCCAGCGTTCCCCCAAGTCTCCCGATAAAAATGATACCTCACTTGTGTGGGTAGGACTAGCGCCCGCGACAGGAAATGCCCCAAAGCGCAACGTGGACACATCCAAATTTTTGAAAGAAAACAGAGGTGTTTTTTGCAAAGTACCTACCTGTAGATTTTGGCCTCTAGCTCAGCCGGCACCTAGGGAAACCTACCAAACCTGTGCATTTCTGAAAACTAGAGACCTAGGGGAATCCAGGATGGGGTGACTTGTGTGGCTCGGACCAGGTTCTGTTACCCAGAATCCTTTTCAAACCTCAAAATTTGGCTAAAAAAACACATGTTCCTCACATTTCTGTGGCAGAAAGTTCTGGAATCTGAGAGGAGCCACAAATTTCCTTCCACCCAGCGTTCCCCCAAGTCTCCCGATAAAAATGATACCTCACTTGTGTGGGTAGGACTAGCGCCCGCGACAGGAAACGCCCCAAAGCGCAACGTGGACACATCCAAATTTTTGAAAGAAAACAGAGGTGTTTTTTGCAAAGTACCTACCTGTAGATTTTGGCCTCTAGCTCAGCCGGCACCTAGGGAAACCTAATAAAAAAACCTGTGCATTTCTGAAAACTAAAGACCTAGGGGAATCCAAGATGGGGTTACTTGTGTGGCTCGGACCAAGTTCTGTTACCCAGAATCCTTTGCAAACCTCAAAATTTGGCTAAAAAAACACATGTTCCTCACATTTCTGTGGCAGAAAGTTTTGGAATCTGAGAGGAGCCACAAATGTCCTTCTACCCAGCGTTCCCCCAAGTCTCCCGAAAAAATGATACCTCACTTGTGTGGGTAGGCCTAGCGCCCGCGACAGGAAACACCCCAAAGCGCAACATGGATACATCAAAAAATTTTTAAGAAAACAGAGGTGTTTTTTAAAAAGTACCTACCTGTAGATTTTGGCCTCTAGCTCAGCCGGCACCTAGGGAAACCTACGAAACCTGTGCATTTCTGAAAACTAGAGACCTAGGGAAATCCAAGATGGGGTGACTTGTGTGGCTCGGACCAGATTCTGTTACCCAGAATCCTTTGCAAACCTCAAAATTTGGCTAAAAAAACACATGTTCCTCACATTTCTGTGGCAGAAAGTTCTTGAATCTGAGAGGAGCCACAAATTTCCTTCCACCCAGCGTTCCCCCAAGTCTCCCGATAAAAATGATACCTCACTTGTGTGGGTAGGCCTAGCGCCCGCAACAGAAAACGCCCCAAAGCGCAACGTGAACACATCCAAATTTTTGAAAGAAAACAGAGGTGTTTTTTTCAAAGCGCCTACCTGTAGCTTTTGGCCTCTAGCTCAGCCGGCACCTAGGGAAACCTACCAAACCTGTGCATTTCTGAAAACTAGAGACCTAGGGGAATCCAAGATGGGGTGACTTGTGTGGCTCGGACCAGGTTCTGTTACCCAGAATCCTTTTCAAACCTCAAAATTTGGCTAAAAAAACACATGTTCCTCACATTTCTGTGGCAGAAAGTTCTGGAATCTGAGAGGAGCCACAAATTTCCTTCCACCCAGCGTTCCCCCAAGTCTCCCGATAAAAATGATACCTCACTTGTGTGGGTAGGCCTAACGCCCGCGACAGGAAACGCCCCAAACCGCAACGTGGACACATCCAAATTTTTGAAAGAAAACAGAGGTGTTTTTTGCAAAGTGCCTACCTGTAGATTTTGGCCTCTAGCTCAGCCGGCACCTAGGGAAACCTACCAAACCTGTGCATTTCTGAAAACTAGAGACCTAGGGGAATCCAGGATGGGGTGACTTGTGTGGCTCGGACCAGGTTCTGTTACCCAGAATCCTTTGCAAACCTCAAAATGTGTCTAAAAAAACACATGTTCCTCACATTTCTGTGGCAGAAGGTTCTGGAATCTGAGAGGAGCCACAAATTTCCTTCCACCCAGCGTTCCCCCAAGTCTCCCGATAAAAATGATACCTCACTTGTGTGGGTAGGACTAGCGCCCGCGACAGGAAACGCCCCAAAGCGCAACGTGGACACATCCAAATTTTTGAAAGAAAACAGAGGTGTTTTTTGCAAAGTACCTACCTGTAGATTTTGGCCTCTAGCTCAGCCGGCACCTAGGGAAACCTACCAAACCTGTGCATTTCTGAAAACTAGAGACCTAGGGGAATCCAGGATGGGGTGACTTGTGTGGCTCGGACCAGGTTCTGTTACCCAGAATCCTTTTCAAACCTCAAAATTTGGCTAAAAAAACACATGTTCCTCACATTTCTGTGGCAGAAAGTTCTGGAATCTGAGAGGAGCCACAAATTTCCTTCCACCCAGCGTTCCCCCAAGTCTCCCGATAAAAATGATACCTTACTTGTGTGGGTAGGACTAGCGCCCGCGACAGGAAACGCCCCAAAGCGCAACGTGGACACATCCAAATTTTTGAAAGAAAACAGAGGTGTTTTTTGCAAAGTACCTACCTGTAGATTTTGGCCTCTAGCTCAGCCGGCACCTAGGGAAACCTAATAAAAAAACCTGTGCATTTCTGAAAACTAAAGACCTAGGGGAATCCAAGATGGGGTTACTTGTGTGGCTCGGACCAAGTTCTGTTACCCAGAATCCTTTGCAAACCTCAAAATTTGGCTAAAAAAACACATGTTCCTCACATTTCTGTGGCAGAAAGTTTTGGAATCTGAGAGGAGCCACAAATGTCCTTCTACCCAGCGTTCCCCCAAGTCTCCCGAAAAAATGATACCTCACTTGTGTGGGTAGGCCTAGCGCCCGCGACAGGAAACACCCCAAAGCGCAACATGGATACATCAAAATTTTTTAAAGAAAACAGAGGTGTTTTTTAAAAAGTACCTACCTGTAGATTTTGGCCTCTAGCTCAGCCGGCACCTAAGGAAACCTACCAAACCTGTGCATTTCTGAAAACTAGAGACCTAGGGGAATCGAAGATGGGGTGACTTGTGTGGTTCGGACCAGGTTCTGTTACCCAGAATCCTTTGCAAACCATAACATTTGGCTAAAAAAACACATGTTCCTCACATTTCTGTGGCAGAAAGTTCTCTAATCTGAGAGGAGCCACAAATTTCCTTCCACCCATCGCTCTCCCAAGTCTCCCGATAAAAATGGTACCTCACTTGTGTGGGTAGGCCTAGCGGCCGGGACACAATATGCCCCAAAACAATACATGGACACATCACAGAAAACAGAGATGTTTTTAGCAAAGTGCCTACCTGTAGATTTTGGCCTCTAGCTCAGCCGGCACCTAGGGAAACCTACCAAACCTGTGCATTTCTGCAAACTAGAGACCTTGGGGAATCCAAGATGGGGTGACTTGTGTGGCTCGGACCAGGTTCTGTTACCCAGAATCCTTTGCAAACCTCAAAATGTGGCTAAAAAAACACATGTTTCTCACATTTCTGTGGCAGAAAGTTCTGGAATCTGAGAGGAGCCACAAATTTCCTTCCACACAGCATTCCCCCAAGTCTCCCGATAAAAATGATACCTCACTTGTGTGGGTAGGCCTAGAGGCCGCGACAGGACACACCCCAAAACGCAACGTGGACACATCCCATTTTTTGAAAGAAAACAGAGCTGTTTTTTGCAAAGTGCCTACCTGTAGATTTTGGCCTCTAGCTCAGCCGGCACCTAGGGAAACCTACCAAACCTGTGCATTTCTGAAAACTAGAGACCCAGGGGAATCCAAGATGGGGTGACTTGTGTGGCTCGGACCAGGTTCTGTTACCCAGAATCCTTTGCAAACCTCAAAATTTGGCTAAAAAAACACATGTTCCTCACATTTCTGTGGCAGAAAGTTCTGGAATCTGAGAGGAGCCACAAATTTCCTAACACCCAGCGTTCCCCCAAGTCTCCCGATAAAAATGATACCTCACTTGTGTGGGTAGGCCTAACGCCCGCGACAGGAAACGCCCCAAAGCGCAACGTGGACACATCCAAATTTTGGAAAGAAAACAGAGGAGTTTTTTGCAAAGTGCCTACCTGTAGATTTTGGCCTCTAGCTCAGCCGACACATAGGGAAACCTACCAAACCTGTGCATTTCTGAAAACTAGAGACCTAGGGGAATCCAGGATGGGGTGACTTGTGTGGCTCGGACCAGGTTCTGTTACCCAGAATCCTTTGCAAACCTCAAAATTTGGCTAAAAAAACACATGTTCCTCACATTTCTGTGGCAGAAAGTTCTGGAATCTGAGAGGAGCCACAAATTTCCTTCCACCCAGCGTTCCCCCAAGTCTCCCGATAAAAATGATACCTCACTTGTGTTGGTAGGACTAGCGCCCGCGACAGGAAACGCCCCAAAGCGCAACGTGGACACATCCACATTTTTGAAAGAAAACAGAGGTGTTTTTTGCAAAGTACCTACCTGTAGATTTTGGCCTCTAGCTCAGCCGGCACCTAGGGAAACCTACCAAACCTGTGCATTTCTTAAAACTAAAGACCTAGGGGAATCCAAGATGGGGTTACTTGTGTGGCTCGGACCAAGTTCTGTTACCCAGAATCCTTTGCAAACCTCAAAATTTGGCTAAAAAAACACATGTTCCTCATATTTCTGTGGCAGAAAGTTTTGGAATCTGAGAGGAGCCACAAATGTCCTTCTACCCAGCGTTCCCCCAAGTTTCCCGATAAAAATGATACCTCACTTGTGTGGGTAGGCCTAGCGCCCGCGACAGGAAACGCCCCAAAGCGCAACGTGGACACATCCAAATTTTTGAAAGAAAACAGAGGTGTTTTTTGCAAAGTACCTACCTGTAGATTTTGGCCTCTAGCTCAGCCGGCACCAAGGGAAACCTACCAAGCCTGTGCATTTCTGAAAACTAGAGACCTAGGGGAATCGAAGATGGGGTGACTTGTGTGGCTCGGACCAGGTTCTGTTACCCAGAATCCTTTGCAAACCATAAAATTTGGCTAAAAAAACACATGTTCCTCACATTTCTGTGGCAGAAAGTTCTGGAATCTGAGAGGAGCCACAAATTTCCTTCCACCCAGTGCTCTCCCAAGTCTCCCGATAAAAATGGTACCTCACTTGTGTGGGTAGGCCTAGCGCCCGCGACAGGATATGCCCCAAAACACAACATGGACACATCACAGAAAACAGAGCTGTTTTTTGCAAAGTGCCTACCTGTAGATTTTGGCCTCTAGCTCAGCCGGCACCTAGGGAAACCTACCAAACCTGTGCATTTCTGAAAACTAGAGACCTAGGGGAATCCAAGATGGGGTGACTTGTGTGGCTCGGACCAGGTTCTGTTACCCAGAATCCTTTGCAAACCTCAAAATTTGGCTAAAAAAACACATGTTCCTCACATTTCTGTGGCAGAAAGTTCTGGAATCTGAGAGGAGCCACAAATTTCCTTCCACCCAGCGTTCCCCCAAGTCTCCCGATAAAAATGATACCTCACTTGTGTGGGTAGGCCTAGCGCCCGCGACAGGAAACGCCCCAAAGCGCAACGTGGACACATCCAAATATTTTAAAGAAAACAGAGGTGTTTTTTGCAAAGTGCCTACCTGTAGATTTTGGCCTCTAGCTCAGCCGGCACCTAGGGAAACCTACCAAACCTGTGCATTTCTGAAAACTAGAGACCTAGGGGAATCCAAGATGGGGTGACTTGTGTGGCTCGGACCAGGTTCTGTTACCCAGAATCCTTTGCAAACCTCAAAATTCCTCACATTTCTGTGGCAGAAAGTTCTGGAATCTGAGAGGAGCTTCAAATTTCCTTCCACCCAGCGTTCCCCCAAGTCTCCCGATAAAAATGATACCTCACTTGTGTGGGTAGCACTAGCGCCCGTGACAGGAAACGCCCCAAAGCGCAACCTGGACACATCCAAATTTTTGAAAGAAAACAGAGGTGTTTTTTGCAAAGTACCTACCTGTAGATTTTGGCCTCTAGCTCAGCCGGCACCTAGGGAAACCTACCAAACCTGTGCATTTCTGAAAACTAGAGACCTAGGGGAATCCAAGATGGGGTGACTAGTGTGGCTCGGACAAGGTTCTGTTACCCAGAATCCTTTTCAAAACTCAAAATTTGGCTAAAAAAACACATGTTCCTCATATTTCTGTGGCAGAAAGTTTTGGAATCTGAGAGGAGCCACAAATGTCCTTCTACCCAGCGTTCCCCCAAGTTTCCCGATAAAAATGATACCTCACTTGTGTGGGTAGGCCTAGCGCCCGCGACAGGAAACGCCCCAAAGCGCAACGTGGACACATCCAAATTTTTGAAAGAAAACAGAGGTGTTTTTTGCAAAGTACCTACCTGTAGATTTTGGCCTCTAGCTCAGCCGGCACCAAGGGAAACCTACCAAGCCTGTGCATTTATGAAAACTAGAGACCTAGGGGAATCGAAGATGGGGTGACTTGTGTGGCTCGGACCAGGTTCTGTTACCCAGAATCCTTTGCAAACCATAAAATTTGGCTAAAAAAACACATGTTCCTCACATTTCTATGGCAGAAAGTTCTGGAATCTGAGAGGAGCCACAAATTTCCTTCCACCCAGTGCTCTCCCAAGTCTCCCGATAAAAATGGTACCTCACTTGTGTGGGTAGGCCTAGCGCCCGCGACAGGATATGCCCCAAAACACAACATGGACACATCACAGAAAACAGAGGTGTTTTTTGCAAAGTGCCTACCTGTAGATTTTGGCCTCTAGCTCAGCCGGCACCTAGGGAAACCTACCAAACCTGTGCATTTCTGAAAACTAGAGACCTAGGGGAATCCAAGATGGGGTGACTTGTGTGGCTCGGACCAGGTTCTGTTACCCAGAATCCTTTGCAAACCTCAAAATTTGGCTAAAAAAACACATGTTCCTCACATTTCTGTGGCAGAAAGTTCTGGAATCTGAGAGGAGCCACAAATTTCCTTCCACCCAGCGTTCCCCCAAGTCCCCCGATAAAAATGATACATCACTTGTGTGGGTAGGCCTAGCGCCCGCGACAGGAAACGCCCCAAAGCGCAACGTGGACACATCCAAATATTTTAAAGAAAACAGAGGTGTTTTTTGCAAAGTGCCTACCTGTAGATTTTGGCCTCTAGCTCAGCCGGCACCTAGGGAAACCTACCAAACCTGTGCATTTCTGAAAACTAGAGACCTAGGGGAATCCAAGATGGGGTGACTTGTGTGGCTCGGACCAGGTTCTGTTACCCAGAATCCTTTGCAAACCTCAAAATTTGTCTAAAAAAACACATGTTCCTCACATTTCTGTGGCAGAAAGTTCTGGAATCTGAGAGGAGCTTCAAATTTCCTTCCACCCAGCGTTCCCCCAAGTCTCCCGATAAAAATGATACCTCACTTGTGTGGGTAGGACTAGCGCCCGTGACAGGAAACGCCCCAAAGCGCAACCTGGACACATCCAAATATTTTAAAGAAAACAGAGGTGTTTTTTGCAAAGTGCCTACCTGTAGATTTTGGCCTCTAGCTCAGCCGGCACCTAGGGAAACCTACCAAACCTGTGCATTTCTGAAAACTAGAGACCTAGGGGAATCCAAGATGGGGTGACTTGTGTGGCTCGGACCAGGTTCTGTTACCCAGAATCCTTTGCAAACCTCAAAATTCCTCACATTTCTGTGGCAGAAAGTTCTGGAATCTGAGAGGAGCTTCAAATTTCCTTCCACCCAGCGTTCCCCCAAGTCTCCCGATAAAAATGATACCTCACTTGTGTGGGTAGCACTAGCGCCCGTGACAGGAAACGCCCCAAAGCGCAACCTGGACACATCCAAATTTTTGAAAGAAAACAGAGGTGTTTTTTGCAAAGTACCTACCTGTAGATTTTGGCCTCTAGCTCAGCCGGCACCTAGGGAAACCTACCAAACCTGTGCATTTCTGAAAACTAAAGACCTAGGGGAATCCAAGATGGGGTTACTTGTGTGGCTCGGACCAAGTTCTGTTACCCAGAATCCTTTGCAAACCTCAAAATTTGGCTAAAAAAAACACATGTTCCTCACATTTCTGTGGCAGAAAGTTTTGGAATCTGAGAGGAGCCACAAATGTCCTTCTACCCAGCGTTCCCCCAAGTCTCCCGATAAAAATGACACCTCACTTGTGTGGGTAGGCCTAGCGCCCGCGACAGGAAACCCCCCAAAGCGCAACGTGGACACATACAAATTTTTGAAAGAAAACAGAGGTGTTTTTTGCAAAGTACCTACCTGTAGATTTTGGCCTCTAGCTCAGCCGGCACCTAGGGAAACCTACCAAACCTGTGCATTTCTGAAAACTAGAGACCTAGGGGAATCGAAGATGGGGTGACTTGTGTGGCTCGGACCAGGTTCTGTTACCCAGAATCCTTTGCAAACCATAAAATTTGGCTAAAAAAACACATGTTCCTCACATTTCTGTGGCAGAAAGTTCTGGTATCTGAGAGGAGCCACAAATTTCCTTCCACCCAGCGCTCTCCCAAGTCTCCCGATAAAAATGGTACCACACTTGTGTGGGTAGGCCTAGCGCCCGCGACAGGATATGCCCCAAAACACAACATGGACACATCACAGAAAACAGAGCTGTTTTTTGCAAAGTGCCTACCTGTAGATTTTGGCCTCTAGCTCAGCCGGCACCTAGGGAAACCTACCAAACCTGTGCATTTCTGAAAACTAGAGACCTAGGGGAATCCAAGATGGGGTGACTTGTGTGGCTCGGACCAGGTTCTGTTACCCAGAATCCTTTGCAAACCTCAAAATTTGGCTAAAAAAACACATGTTCCTCACATTTCTGTGGCAGAAAGTTCTGGAATCTGAGAGGAGCCACAAATTTCCTTCCACCCAGCGTTCCCCCAAGTCCCCCGATAAAAATGATACATCACTTGTGTGGGTAGGCCTAGCGCCCGCAACAGGAAACGCCCCAAAGCGCAACGTGGACACATCCAAATATTTTAAAGAAAACAGAGGTGTTTTTTGCAAAGTGCCTACCTGTAGATTTTGGCCTCTAGCTCAGCCGGCACCTAGGGAAACCTACCAAACCTGTGCATTTCTGAAAACTAGAGACCTAGGGGAATCCAAGATGGGGTGACTTGTGTGGCTCGGACCAGGTTCTGTTACCCAGAATCCTTTGCAAACCTCAAAATTTGTCTAAAAAAACACATGTTCCTCACATTTCTGTGGCAGAAAGTTCTGGAATCTGAGAGGAGCTTCAAATTTCCTTCCACCCAGCGTTCCCCCAAGTCTCCCGATAAAAATGATACCTCACTTGTGTGGGTAGGACTAGCGCCCGTGACAGGAAACGCCCCAAAGCGCAACCTGGACACATCCAAATTTTTGAAAGAAAACAGAGGTGTTTTTTGCAAAGTACCTACCTGTAGATTTTGGCCTCTAGCTCAGCCGGCACCTAGGGAAACCTACCAAACCTGTGCATTTCTGAAAACTAAAGACCTAGGGGAATCCAAGATGGGGTTACTTGTGTGGCTCGGACCAAGTTCTGTTACCCAGAATCCTTTGCAAACCTCAAAATTTGGCTAAAAAAAACACATATTCCTCACATTTCTGTGGCAGAAAGTTTTGGAATCTGAGAGGAGCCACAAATGTCCTTCTACCCAGCGTTCCCCCAAGTCTCCCGATAAAAATGACACCTCACTTGTGTGGGTAGGCCTAGCGCCCGCGACAGGAAACCCCCCAAAGCGCAACGTGGACACATACAAATTTTTGAAAGAAAACAGAGGTGTTTTTTGCAAAGTACCTACCTGTAGATTTTGGCCTCTAGCTCAGCCGGCACCTAGGGAAACCTACCAAACCTGTGCATTTCTGAAAACTAGAGACCTAGGGGAATCGAAGATGGGGTGACTTGTGTGGCTCGGACCAGGTTCTGTTACCCAGAATCCTTTGCAAACCATAAAATTTGGCTAATAAAACACATGTTCCTCACATTTCTGTGGCAGAAAGTTCTGGTATCTGAGAGGAGCCACAAATTTCCTTCCACCCAGCGCTCTCCCAAGTCTCCCGATAAAAATGGTACCTCACTTGTGTGGGTAGGCCTAGCGCCCGCGACAGGATATGCCCCAAAACACAACATGGACACATCACAGAAAACAGAGCTGTTTTTTGCAAAGTGCCTACCTGTAGATTTTGGCCTCTAGCTCAGCCGGCACCTAGGGAAACCTACCAAACCTGTGCATTTCTGAAAACTAGAGACCTAGGGGAATCCAAGATGGGGTGACTTGTGTGGCTCGGACCAGGTTCTGTTACCCAGAATCCTTTGCAAACCTCAAAATTTGGCTAAAAAAACACATGTTCCTCACATTTCTGTGGCAGAAAGTTCTGGAATCTGAGAGGAGCCACAAATTTCCTTCCACCCAGCGTTCCCCCAAGTCCCCCGATAAAAATGATACATCACTTGTGTGGGTAGGCCTAGCGCCCGCAACAGGAAACGCCCCAAAGCGCAACGTGGACACATCCAAATATTTTAAAGAAAACAGAGGTGTTTTTTGCAAAGTGCCTACCTGTAGATTTTGGCCTCTAGCTCAGCCGGCACCTAGGGAAACCTACCAAACCTGTGCATTTCTGAAAACTAGAGACCTAGGGGAATCCAAGATGGGGTGACTTGTGTGGCTCGGACCAGGTTCTGTTACCCAGAATCCTTTGCAAACCTCAAAATTTGTCTAAAAAAACACATGTTCCTCACATTTCTGTGGCAGAAAGTTCAGGAATCTGAGAGGAGCTTCAAATTTCCTTCCACCCAGCGTTCCCCCAAGTCTCCCGATAAAAATGATACCTCACTTGTGTGGGTAGGACTAGCGCCCGTGACAGGAAACGCCCCAAAGCGCAACCTGGACACATCCAAATTTTTGAAAGAAAACAGAGGTGTTTTTTGCAAAGTACCTACCTGTAGATTTTGGCCTCTAGCTCAGCCGGCACCTAGGGAAACCTACCAAACCTGTGCATTTCTGAAAACTAAAGACCTAGGGGAATCCAAGATGGGGTTACTTGTGTGGCTCGGACCAAGTTCTGTTACCCAGAATCCTTTGCAAACCTCAAAATTTGGCTAAAAAAAACACATGTTCCTCACATTTCTGTTTCAGAAAGATTTGGAATCTGAGAGGAGCCACAAATGTCCTTCTACCCAGCGTTCCCCCAAGTCTCCCGATAAAAATGACACTTCACTTGTGTGGGTAGGCCTAGCGCCCGCGACAGGAAACCCCCCAAAGCGCAACGTGGACACATCCAAATTTTTGAAAGAAAACAGAGGTGTTTTTTGCAAAGTACCTACCTGTAGATTTTGGCCTCTAGCTCAGCCGGCACCTAGGGAAACCTACCAAACCTGTGCATTTCTGAAAACTAGAGACCTAGGGGAATCGAAGATGGGGTGACTTGTGTGGCTCGGACCAGGTTCTGTTACCCAGAATCCTTTGCAAACCTCAAAATTTGGCTAAAAAAACACATGTTCCTCACATTTCTGTGGCAGAAAGTTCTGGTATCTGAGAGGAGCCACAAATTTCCTTCCACCCAGCGCTCTCCCAAGTCTCCCGATAAAAATGGTACCTCACTTGTGTGGGTAGGCCTAGTGCCCGCGACAGGATATGCCCCAAAACACAACATGGACACATCACAGAAAACAGAGCTGTTTTTTGCAAAGTGCCTACCTGTAGATTTTGGCCTCTAGCTCAGCCGGCACCTAGGGAAACCTACCAAACCTGTGCATTTCTGAAAACTAGAGACCTAGGGGAATCCAAGATGGGGTGACTTGTGTGGCTCGGACCAGGTTCTGTTACCCAGAATCCTTTGCAAACCTCAAAATTTGGCTAAAAAAACACATGTTCCTCACATTTCTGTGGCAGAAAGTTCTGGAATCTGAGAGGAGCCACAAATTTCCTTCCACCCAGCGTTCCCCCAAGTCTCCCGATAAAAATGATACCTCACTTGTGTGGGTAGGCCTAGCGCCCGCGACAGGAAACGCCCCAAAGCGCAACGTGGACACATCCACATTTTTGAAAGAAAACAGAGGTGTTTTTTGCAAAGTGCCTACCTGTAGATTTTGGCCTCTAACTCAGCCGGCACCTAAGGAAACCTACCAAGCCTGTGCATTTCTGAAAACTAGAGACCTAGGGGAATCCAAGATGGGGTGACTTGTGGGGCTCGGAGCAGGTTCTGTTACCCAGAATCCATTGCAAACATCAAAATTGGGCTAAAAAAACACATGTTCCTCAAATTTCTGTGGCAGAAAGTTCTGGAATCTGAGAGGAGACACAAATTTCCTTCCACCCAGCGTTCCCCCAAGTCTCGCGATAAAAATGATACCTCACTGGTGTGGGTAGGCCTAGCGCCCGCGACAGAAAACGCCCCAAAGCGCAACGTGGACACATCCAAATTTTTGAAAGAAAACAGAGGTGTTTTTTGCAAAGTGCCTACCTGTAGATTTTGGCCTCTAGCTCAGTCGGCACCTAGGGAAACCTACAAAACCTGTTCATTTCTGAAAACTAGAGACCTGGGGAAATCCAAGATGGGGTGACTTGTGTGGCTCGGACCAGGTTCTGTTACCCAGAATCCTTTGCAAACCTCAAAATTTGGCTAAAAAAACACATGTTCCTCACATTTCTGTGGCAGTAAGTTCTGGAATCTGAGAGGAGCCACAAATTTCCTTCCACCCAGCGTTCCCCCAAGTCTCCAGATAAAAATGATACCTCACTTGTGTGGGTAGGCCTAGCGCCCGAGACAGGAAACGCCCCAAAGCGCAACGTAGACACATCCAAATTTTATAAAGAAAACAGAGGTGTTTTTTGCAAAGTGCCTACCTGTAGATTTTGGCCTCTAGCTCAGCCGGCACCTAGGGAAACCTACCAAACCTGTGCATTTCTGAAAACTAAAGACCTAGGGGAATCCAAGATGGGGTGACTTGTGTGGCTCAGACCAGGTTTGTTACCCAGAATCCTTTGCAAACCTCAAAATTTGGCTAAAAAAACACATGTTCCTCACATTTCTGTGGCAGAAAGTTCTGGAATCTGAGAGGAGCCACAAATTTCCTTCCACCCAGCGTTCCCCCAAGTCTCCCGATAAAAATGATACCTCACTTGTGTGGGAAGGCCTAGCGCCCGCAACAGAAAACGCCCCAAAGCACAACTTGGACACATCCAAATTTTTGAAAGAAAACAGAGGTGTTTTTTGCAAAGTGCCTACCTGTAGATTTTGGCCTCTAGCTCAGCCGGCACCTAGGGAAACCTACCAAACCTGTGCATTTCTGAAAACTAGAGACCTAGGGGAATCCAAGATGGGGTGACTTGTGTGGCTCGGACCAGGTTCTGTTACCCAGAATCCTTTGCAAACCTCAAAATTTGGCTAAAAAAACACATGTTCCTCACATTTCTGTGGCAGAAAGTTCTGGAATCTGAGAGGAGCCACAAATTTCCTTCCACCCAGCGTTCCCCCAAGTCTCCAGATAAAAATGATACCTCACTTGTGTGGGTAGGCCTAGCGCCCACGACAGGAAACGCCCCAAAGCGCAACGTGGACACATCCAAATCTTTGAAAGAAAACAGAGGTGTTTTTTTTGCAAAGTGCCTACCTGTAGATTTTGGCCTCTAGCTCAGCCGGCACCTAGGGAAACTTACCAAACCTGTGCATTTCTGAAAACTAGAGACCTAGGGGAATCCAAGATGGGGTGACTTGTGTGGCTCGGACCAGGTTCTGTTACCCAGAATCCTTTGCAAACCTCAAAATTTGGCTAAAAAAACACATGTTCCTCACATTTCTGTGGCAGAAAGTTCTGGAATCTGAGAGGAGCCACAAATTTCCTTCCACCCAGCGTTCCCCCAAGTCTCCCGATAAAAATGATACCTCACTTGTGTGGGTAGGCCTAGCGCCCGCGACAGGAAACGCCCCAAAGCGCAACGTGGACACATCCACATTTTTGAAAGAAAACAGAGGTGTTTTTTGCAAAGTGCCTACCTGTAGATTTTGGCCTCTAACTCAGCCGGCACCTAAGGAAACCTACCAAGCCTGTGCATTTCTGAAAACTAGAGACCTAGGGGAATCCAAGATGGGGTGACTTGTGGGGCTCGGAGCAGGTTCTGTTACCCAGAATCCATTGCAAACATCAAAATTGGGCTAAAAAAACACATGTTCCTCAAATTTCTGTGGCAGAAAGTTCTGGAATCTGAGAGGAGACACAAATTTCCTTCCACCCAGCGTTCCCCCAAGTCTCGCGATAAAAATGATACCTCACTGGTGTGGGTAGGCCTAGCGCCCGCGACAGAAAACGCCCCAAAGCGCAACGTGGACACATCCAAATTTTTGAAAGAAAACAGAGGTGTTTTTTGCAAAGTGCCTACCTGTAGATTTTGGCCTCTAGCTCAGCCGGCACCTAGGGAAACCTACCAAACCTGTGCATTTCTGAAAACTAGAGACCTAGGGGAATCCAAGATGGGGTGACTTGTGTGGCTCGGAGCAGGTTCTGTTACCCAGAATCCTTTGCAAACCTCAAAATGTGGCTAAAAAAACACATGTTCCTTCACTTTCTGTGGCAGAAAGTTCTGGAATCTGAGAGGAGCCACAAATTTCCTTCCACCCAGCGTTCCCCCAAGTCTCCCGATAAAAATTATACCTCACTTGTGTGGGTAGGCCTAGCGCCCGCGACAGAAAACGCCCCAAAGCGCAACGTGGACACATCCAAATTTTTTAAAGAAAACAGAGGTGTTTTTTGCAAAGTGCCTACCTGTAGATTTTGGCCTCTAGCTCAGCCTGCACCTAGGGAAACCTACGAAACCTGTGCATTTCTGAAAACTAGAGACCTTGGGGAATCCAAGATGGGGTGACTTGTGTGGCTCGGACCAGGTTCTGTTACCCAGAATCCTTTGCAAACCTCAAAATTTGGCTTAAAAAACACATGTTCATCACATTTCTGTGGCAGAAAGTTCTGGAATCTGAGAGGAGCCACAAATTTCCTTCCACCCAGCGTTCCCCCAAGTCTCCCGATAAAAATGATACCTCACTTGTGTGGGTAGGCCTAGCGCCCGCAACAGAAAACGCCCCAAAGCGCAAACAGAGGTGTTTTTTGCAAAGTGCCTACCTGTAGATTTTGGCCTCTAGCTCAGCCGGCACCTAGGGAAACCTACCAAACCTGTGCATTTCTGAAAACTAGAGACCTAGGGGAATCCAAGATTGGGTGACTTGTGTGGCTCGGACCAGGTTCTGTTACCCAGAATCCTTTTCAAACCTCAAAATTTGGCTAAAAAAACACATGTTCCTCACCTTTCTGTGGCAGAAAGTTCTGGAATGTGAGAGGAGCCACAAATTTCCTAACACCCAGCGTTCCCCCAAGTCTCCCGATAAAAATGATACCTCACTTGTGTGGGTAGGCCTAACGCCCGCGACAGGAAACGCCCCAAAGCGCAACGTGAACACATCCAAATTTTTGAAAGAAAACAGAGGTGTTTTTTGCAAAGTGCCTACCTGTAGATTTTGGCCTCTAGCTCAGCCGGCACCTAGGGAAACCTACCAAACCTGTGCATTTCTGAAAACTAGAGACCTAGGGGAATCAAGGATGGGGTGACTTGTGCGGCTCGGACCAGGTTCTGTTACCCAGAATCCTTTGCAAACCTCAAAATTTGGCTAAAAATACACATGTTCCTCACATTTATGTGGCAGAAAGTTCTGGAATCTGAGAGGAGCCACAAATTTTCTTCCACCCAGCGTTCCCCCAAGTCTCCCGATAAAAATGATACCTCAGTTGTGTGGGTAGGACTAGCGCCCGCAACAGGAAACGCCCCAAAGCGCAACGTGGACACATCCAAATTTTTGAAAGAAAACAGAGGTGTTTTTTGCTAAGTACCTACCTGTAGATTTTAGCCTCTAGCTCAGCCGGCACCTAGGGAAACCTACCAAACCTGTGCATTTCTGAAAACTAAAGACCTAGGGGAATCCAAGATGGGGTGACTTGTGTGGCTCGGACCAGGTTCTGTTACCCAGAATCCTTTGCAAACCTCAAAATTTAGCTAAAGAAACACATGTTCCTCAAATTTCTGTGGCAGAAAGTTCTGGAATCTGAGAGGAGCCACAAATTTCCTAACACCCAGCGTTCCCCCAAGTCTCCCGATAAAAATGATACCTCACTTGTGTGGGTAGGCCTAGCGCCCGCGACAGAAAACGCCACAAAGCGCAACGTGGACACATCCAAATTTTTGAGAGAAAACAGAGGTGTTTTTTGCAAAGTGCCTACCTGTAGATTTTGGCCTCTAGCTCAGCCGGCACATAGGGAAACCTAAGAAACCTGTGCATTTCTGAAAACTAGAGACCTAGGGGAATACAAGATGGGGTGACTTGTGTGGCTCGGACCAGGTTCTGTTACCCAGAATCCTTTGCAAACATCAAAATGTGGCTAAAAAAACACATATTCATCACATTTCTGTGGCAGAAAGTTTTGGAATCTGAGAGGAGTCACGAATTTCCTTCCACCCAGCGTTCCCCCAAGTCTCCCGATAAAAATGATACCTCACTTGTGTGGGTAGGCCTAGCGCCCGAACACAAAACGCCCCAAAGCGCAACGTGGACACATCCAAATTTTTGAAAGAAAACAGAGGTGTTTTTTGCAAAGTGCCTACCTGTAGATTTTGGCCTCTAGCTCATCCGGCACCTAGGGAAACCTACCAAACCTGTGCATTTCTGAAAACTAGAGACCTAGGGGAATCCAAGATGGGGTGACTAGTGTGGCTCGGACAAGGTTCTGTTACCCAGAATCCTTTTCAAAACTCAAAATTTGGCTAAAAAAACACATGTTCCTCACATTTCTGTGGGAGAAAGTTCTGGAATCTGAGAGGAGCCACAAATTTCCTAACACCCAGCGTTCCCCCAAGTCTCCCGATAAAAATGATACCTCACTTGTGTGGGTAGGCCTAACGCCCGCGACAGGAAACGCCCCAAAGCGCAACGTGGACACATCCAAATTTTTTAAAGAAAACAGAGGTGTTTTTTGCAAAGTGCCTACCTTTAGATTTTGGCCTCTGGCTCAGCCGGCACCTAGGGAAACCTACCAAACCTGTGCATTTCTGAAAACTAGAGACCTAGGGGAATCCAGGATGGGGTGACTTGTGTGGCTCGGACCAGGTTCTGTTACCCAGAATCCTTTGCAAACCTCAAAATTTGGCTAAAAAAACACATGTTCCTCACATTTCTGTGGCAGAAAGTTATGGAATCTGAAAGGAGCCACAAATTTCCTTCCACCCAGCGTTCCCCCAAGTCTCCCGATAAAAATGATACCTCACTTGTGTGGGTAGGCCTAGCGCCCGCGACAGGAAACGCCCCAAAGCGCAACGTGGACACATCCAAATATTTTAAAGAAAACAGAGGTGTTTTTTGCAAAGTGCCTACCTGTAGATTTTGGCCTCTAGCTCAGCCGGCACCTAGGGAAACCTACCAAACCTGTGCATTTCTGAAAACTAGAGACCTAGGGGAATCCAAGATGGGGTGACTTGTGTGGCTCGGACCAGGTTCTGTTACCCAGAATCCTTTGCAAACCTCAAAATTTGGCTAAAAAAACACATTTTCCTCACATTTCTGTAGCAGAAAGTTTTGGAATCTGAGAGGAGCCACAAATGTCCTTCCACCCAGCGTTCCCCCAAGTCTCTCGATAAAAATGATACCTCACTTGTGTGGGTAGGCCTAGCGCCCGCGACAGGAAACGCCCCAAAGCGCAACGTGGACACATCCACATTTTTGAAAGAAAACAGAGGTGTTTTTTGCAAAGTGCCTACCTGTAGATTTTGGCCTCTAGCTCAGCCGGCACCTAGGGAAACGTACGAAACCTGTGCATTTCTGAAAACTAGAGACCTAGGGGAATCCAAGATGGGGTGACTTGTGTGGCTCGGAGAAGGTTCTGTTACCCAGAATCCTTTTCAAACCTCAAAAGTTGGCTAAAAAAACACATGTTCCTCAAATTTCTGTGGCAGAAAGTTCTGGAATCTGAGAGGAGCCACAAATTTCCTTCCACCCAGCGTTCCCCCAAGTCTCCCGATAAAAATGATACCTCACTTGTGTGGGTAGGCCTAACGCCCGCGACAGGAAACGCCCCAAAGCGCAACGTGAACACATCCAAATTTTTGAAAGAAAACAGAGGTGTTTTTTGCAAAGTGCCTACCTGTAGATTTTGGCCTCTAGCTCAGCCGGCACCTAGGGAAACCTACCAAACCTGTGCATTTCTGAAAACTAGAGACCTAGGGGAATCCGAGATGGGGTGACTTGTGTGGCTCGGACCAGGTTCTGTTACCCAGAATCCTTTGCAAACCTCAAAATTTGGCTAAAAATACACATGTTCCTCACATTTATGTGGCAGAAAGTTCTGGAATCTGAGAGGAGCCACAAATTTTCTTCCACCCAGCGTTCCCCCAAGTCTCCCGATAAAAATGATACCTCAGTTGTGTGGGTAGGACTAGCGCCCGCAACAGGAAACGCCCCAAAGCGCAACGTGGACACATCCAAATTTTTGAAAGAAAACAGAGGTGTTTTTTGCTAAGTACCTACCTGTAGATTTTAGCCTCTAGCTCAGCCGGCACATAGGGAAACCTACCAAACCTGTGCATTTCTGAAAACTAAAGACCTAGGGGAATCCAAGATGGGGTGACTTGTGTGGCTCGGACCAGGTTCTGTTACCCAGAATCCTTTGCAAACCTCAAAATTTAGCTAAAGAAACACATGTTCCTCAAATTTCTGTGGCAGAAAGTTCTGGAATCTGAGAGGAGCCACAAATTTCCTAACACCCAGCGTTCCCCCAAGTCTCCCGATAAAAATGATACCTCACTTGTGTGGGTAGGCCTAGCGCCCGCGACAGAAAACGCCACAAAGCGCAACGTGGACACATCCAAATTTTTGAGAGAAAACAGAGGTGTTTTTTGCAAAGTGCCTACCTGTAGATTTTGGCCTCTAGCTCAGCCGGCACATAGGGAAACCTAAGAAACCTGTGCATTTCTGAAAACTAGAGACCTAGGGGAATACAAGATGGGGTGACTTGTGTGGCTCGGACCAGGTTCTGTTACCCAGAATCCTTTGCAAACATCAAAATGTGGCTAAAAAAACACATATTCATCACATTTCTGTGGCAGAAAGTTTTGGAATCTGAGAGGAGTCACGAATTTCCTTCCACCCAGCGTTCCCCCAAGTCTCCCGATAAAAATGATACCTCACTTGTGTGGGTAGGCCTAGCGCCCGAACACAAAACGCCCCAAAGCGCAACGTGGACACATCTTAATTTTTGAAAGAAAACAGAGGTGTTTTTTGCAAAGTGCCTACCTGTAGATTTTGGCCTCTAGCTCATCCGGCACCTAGGGAAACCTACCAAACCTGTGCATTTCTGAAAACTAGAGACCTAGGGGAATCCAAGATGGGGTGACTAGTGTGGCTCGGACAAGGTTCTGTTACCCAGAATCCTTTTCAAAACTCAAAATTTGGCTAAAAAAACACATGTTCCTCACATTTCTGTGGGAGAAAGTTCTGGAATCTGAGAGGAGCCACAAATTTCCTAACACCCAGCGTTCCCCCAAGTCTCCCGATAAAAATGATACCTCACTTGTGTGGGTAGGCCTAACGCCCGCGACAGGAAACGCCCCAAAGCGCAACGTGGACACATCCAAATTTTTTAAAGAAAACAGAGGTGTTTTTTGCAAAGTGCCTACCTGTAGATTTTGGCCTCTGGCTCAGCCGGCACCTAGGGAAACCTACCAAACCTGTGCATTTCTGAAAACTAGAGACCTAGGGGAATCCAAGATGGGGTGACTTGTGTGGCTCGGACCAGGTTCTGTTACCCAGAATCCTTTGCAAACCTCAAAATTTGGCTAAAAAAACACATTTTCCTCACATTTCTGTAGCAGAAAGTTTTGGAATCTGAGAGGAGCCACAAATGTCCTTCCACCCAGCGTTCCCCCAAGTCTCTCGATAAAAATGATACCTCACTTGTGTGGGTAGGCCTAGCGCCCGCGACAGGAAACGCCCCAAAGCGCAACGTGGACACATCCACATTTTTGAAAGAAAACAGAGGTGTTTTTTGCAAAGTGCCTACCTGTAGATTTTGGCCTCTAGCTCAGCCGGCACCTAGGGAAACGTACGAAACCTGTGCATTTCTGAAAACTAGAGACCTAGGGGAATCCAAGATGGGGTGACTTGTGTGGCTCGGAGAAGGTTCTGTTACCCAGAATCCTTTGCAAACATCAAAAGTTGGCTAAAAAAACACATGTTCCTCAAATTTCTGTGGCAGAAAGTTCTGGAATCTGAGAGGAGCCACAAATTTCCTTCCACCCAGCGTTCCCCCAAGTCTCCCGATAAAAATGATACCTCACTTGTGTGGGTAGGCCTAGCGCCCGCAACAGAAAACGCCCCAAAGCGCAACGTGGACACATCCAAATTTTTGAAAGAAAACAGAGGTGTTTTTTGCAAAGTGCCTACCTGTAGATTTTGGCCTCTAGCTCAGCCGGCACCTAGGGAAACCTACCAAACCTGTGCATTTCTGAAAACTAAAGACCTAGGGGAATCCAAGATGGGGTGACTTGTGTGGCTCGGACCAGGTTCTGTTACCCAGAATCCTTTGCAAACCTCAAAATTTGGCTAAAAAAACACATGTTCCTCACATTTCTGTGGCAGAAAGTTCTGGAATCTGAGAGGAGCCACAAATTTCCTTCCACCCACCCAGCGTTCCCCCAAGTCTCCCGATAAAAATGATACCTCACTTGTGTGGGTAGGCCTAGAGGCCGCGACAGGACACACCCCAAAACGCAATGTGGACACATCCCATTTTTTGAAAGAAAACAGAGCTGTTTTTTGCAAAGTGCCTACCTGTAGATTTTGGCTTCTAGCTCAGCCGGCACCTAGGGAAACCTACCAAACCTGTGCATTTCTGAAAACTAGAGACCTAGGGGAATCCAAGATGGGGTGACTTGTGTGGCTCGGACCAGGTCCTGTTACCCAGAATCCTTTGCAAACCTCAAAATTTGGCTAAAAAAACACATGTTCCTCACATTTCTGTGGCAGAAAGTTCTGGAATCTGAGAGGAGCCACAAATTTCCTTCCACCAAGCATTCCCCCAAGTCTCCCGATAAAAATGATACCTCACTTGTGTGGGTAGGCCTAGCGCCCGCGACAGGAAACACCCCAAAGCGCAACGTGGACACATCCACATTTTTGAAAGAAAACAGAGGTGTTTTTTGCAAAGTGCCTACCTGTAGATTTTGGCCTCTAGCTCAGCCGGCACCTAGGGAAACCTACCAAGCCTGTGTATTTCTGAAAACTAGAGACCTAGGGGAATCCAAGATGGGGTGACTTGTGTGGCTCGGACCAGGTTCTGTTACCCAGAATCCTTTGCAAACATCAAAATTTGGCTAAAAAAATACATGTTCCTCAAATTTCTGTGGCAGAAAGTTCTGGAATCTGAGAGGAGCCACAAATTTCCTTCCACCCAGCGTTCCCCCAAGTCTCCCGATAAAAATGATACCTCACTTCTGTGGGTAGGCCTAGCGCCCGCGAAAGAAAACGCCCCAAAGCGCAACGTGTACACATCCACATTTTTGAAAGAAAACAGAGGTGTTTTTTGCAAAGTGCCTTCCTGTAGATTTTGGCCTCTAGCTCAACCGGCACCTAGGGAAACCTACGAAACCTGTGCATTTCTGAAAACTAGAGACCTAGGGAAATCCAAGATTGGGTGACTTGTGTGGCTCGGACCAGATTCTGTTACCCAGAATCCTTTGCAAACCTCAAAATTTGGCTAAAAAAACACATGTTCCTCACATTTCTGTGGCAGGAAGTTCTGGAATTTGAGAGGAGCCACAAATTTCCTTCCACCCAGCGTTCCCCCAAGTCTCCCGATAAAAATGATACCTCACTTGTGTGGGTAGGCCTAGCGCCCGCGAAAGAAAACGCCCCAAAGCGCAACGTGTACACATCCAAATTTTTGAAAGAAAACAGAGGTGTTTTTTGCAAAGTGCCTTCCTGTAGATTTTGGCCTCTAGCTCAGCCGGCACCAAGGGAAACTTACCAAGCCTGTGCATTTCTGAAAACTAGAGACCTAGGGGAATCGAAGATGGGGTGACTTGTGTGGCTCGGACCAGGTTCTGTTACCCAGAATCCTTTGCAAACCATAAAATTTGGCTAAAAAAACACATGTTCCTCACATTTCTGTGGCAGAAAGTTCTGGAATCTGAGAGGAGCCACAAATTTCCTTCCACCCAGTGCTCTCCCAAGTCTCCCGATAAAAATGGTACCTCACTTGTGTGGGTAGGCCTAGCGCCCGCGACAGGATATGCCCCAAAACACAACATGGACACACCACAGAAAACAGAGCTGTTTTTTGCAAAGTGCCTACCTGTAGATTTTGGCCTCTAGCTCAGCCGGCACCTAGGGAAACCTACCAAACCTGTGCATTTCTGAAAACTAGAGACCTAGGGGAATCCAAGATGGGGTGACTTGTGTGGCTCGGACCAGGTTCTGTTACCCAGAATCCTTTGCAAACCTCAAAATTTGGCTAAAAAAACACATGTTCCTCACATTTCTGTGGCAGAAAGTTCTGGAATCTGAGAGGAGCCACAAATTTCCTTCCACCCAGCGTTCCCCCAAGTCTCCCGATAAAAATGATACCTCACTTGTGTGGGTAGGCCTAGCGCCCGCGACAGGAAACGCCCCAAAGCGCAACGTGGACACATCCAAATATTTTAAAGAAAACAGAGGTGTTTTTTGCAAAGTGCCTACCTGTAGATTTTGGCCTCTAGCTCAGCCGGCACCTAGGGAAACCTACCAAACCTGTGCATTTCTGAAAACTAGAGACCTAGGGGAATCCAAGATGGGGTGACTTGTGTGGCTCGGACCAGGTTCTGTTACCCAGAATCCTTTGCAAACCTCAAAATTTGTCTAAAAAAACACATTTTCCTCACATTTCTGTGGCAGAAAGTTCTGGAATCTGAGAGGAGCTTCAAATTTCCTTCCACCCAGCGTTCCCCCAAGTCTCCCGATAAAAATGATACCTCACTTGTGTGGGTAGGACTAGCGCCCGTGACAGGAAACGCCCCAAAGCGCAACCTGGACACATCCAAATTTTTGAAAGAAAACAGAGGTGTTTTTTGCAAAGTACCTACCTGTAGATTTTGGCCTCTAGCTCAGCCGGCACCTAGGGAAACCTACCAAACCTGTGCATTTCTGAAAACTAGAGACCTAGGGGAATCCAAAATGGGGTGACTAGTGTGGCTCGGACAAGGTTCTGTTACCCAGAATCCTTTTCAAAACTCAAAATTTGGCTAAAAAAACACATGTTCCTCATATTTCTGTGGCAGAAAGTTTTGGAATCTGAGAGGAGCCACAAATGTCCTTCTACCCAGCGTTCCCCCAAGTTTCCCGATAAAAATGATACCTCACTTGTGTGGGTAGGCCTAGCGCCCGCGACAGGAAACGCCCCAAAGCGCAAGGTGGACACATCCAAATTTTTGAAAGAAAACAGAGGTGTTTTTTGCAAAGTACCTACCTGTAGATTTTGGCCTCTAGCTCAGCCGGCACCAAGGGAAACCTACCAAGCCTGTGCATTTCTGAAAACTAGAGACCTAGGGGAATCGAAGATGGGGTGACTTGTGTGGCTCGGACCAGGTTCTGTTACCCAGAATCCTTTGCAAACCATAAAATTTGGCTAAAAAAACACATGTTCCTCACATTTCTATGGCAGAAAGTTCTGGAATCTGAGAGGAGCCACAAATTTCCTTCCACCCAGTGCTCTCCCAAGTCTCCCGATAAAAATGGTACCTCACTTGTGTGGGTAGGCCTAGCGCCCGCGACAGGATATGCCCCAAAACACAACATGGACACATCACAGAAAACAGAGCTGTATTTTGCAAAGTGCCTACCTGTAGATTTTGGCCTCTAGCTCAGCCGGCACCTAGGGAAACCTACCAAACCTGTGCATTTCTGAAAACTAGAGACCTAGGGGAATCCAAGATGGGGTGACTTGTGTGGCTCGGACCAGGTTCTGTTACCCAGAATCCTTTGCAAACCTCAAAATTTGGCTAAAAAAACACATGTTCCTCACATTTCTGTGGCAGAAAGTTCTGGAATCTGAGAGGAGCCACAAATTTCCTTCCACCCAGCGTTCCCCCAAGTCCCCCGATAAAAATGATACATCACTTGTGTGGGTAGGCCTAGCGCCCGCGACAGGAAACGCCCCAAAGCGCAACGTGGACACATCCAAATATTTTAAAGAAAACAGAGGTGTTTTTTGCAAAGTGCCTACCTGTAGATTTTGGCCTCTAGCTCAGCCGGCACCTAGGGAAACCTACCAAACCTGTGCATTTCTGAAAACTAGAGACCTAGGGGAATCCAAGATGGGGTGACTTGTGTGGCTCGGACCAGGTTCTGTTACCCAGAATCCTTTGCAAACCTCAAAATTTGTCTAAAAAAACACATGTTCCTCACATTTCTGTGGCAGAAAGTTCTGGAATCTGAGAGGAGCTTCAAATTTCCTTCCACCCAGCGTTCCCCCAAGTCTCCCGATAAAAATGATACCTCACTTGTGTGGGTAGGACTAGCGCCCGTGACAGGAAACGCCCCAAAGCGCAACGTGGACACATCCAAATTTTTGAAAGAAAACAGAGGTGTTTTTTGCAAAGTACCTACCTGTAGATTTTGGCCTCTAGCTCAGCCGGCACCAAGGGAAACCTACCAAGCCTGTGCATTTCTGAAAACTAGAGACCTAGGGGAATCGAAGATGGGGTGACTTGTGTGGCTCGGACCAGGTTCTGTTACCCAGAATCCTTTGCAAACCATAAAATTTGGCTAAAAAAACACATGTTCCTCACATTTCTATGGCAGAAAGTTCTGGAATCTGAGAGGAGCCACAAATTTCCTTCCACCCAGTGCTCTCCCAAGTCTCCCGATAAAAATGGTACCTCACTTGTGTGGGTAGGCCTAGCGCCCGCGACAGGATATGCCCCAAAACACAACATGGACACATCACAGAAAACAGAGCTGTTTTTTGCAAAGTGCCTACCTGTAGATTTTGGCCTCTAGCTCAGCCGGCACCTAGGGAAACCTACCAAACCTGTGCATTTCTCAAAACTAGAGACCTAGGGGAATCCAAGATGGGGTGACTTGTGTGGCTCGGACCAGGTTCTGTTACCCAGAATCCTTTGCAAACCTCAAAATTTGGCTAAAAAAACACATGTTCCTCACATTTCTGTGGCAGAAAGTTCTGGAATCTGAGAGGAGCCACAAATTTCCTTCCACCCAGCGTTCCCCCAAGTCCCCCGATAAAAATGATACATCACTTGTGTGGGTAGGCCTAGCGCCCGCGACAGGAAACGCCCCAAAGCGCAACGTGGACACATCCAAATATTTTAAAGAAAACAGAGGTGTTTTTTGCAAAGTGCCTACCTGTAGATTTTGGCCTCTAGCTCAGCCGGCACCTAGGGAAACCTACCAAACCTGTGCATTTCTGAAAACTAGAGACCTAGGGGAATCCAAGATGGGGTGACTTGTGTGGCTCGGACCAGGTTCTGTTACCCAGAATCCTTTGCAAACCTCAAAATTTGTCTAAAAAAACACATGTTCCTCACATTTCTGTGGCAGAAAGTTCTGGAATCTGAGAGGAGCTTCAAATTTCCTTCCACCCAGCGTTCCCCCAAGTCTCCCGATAAAAATGATACCTCACTTGTGTGGGTAGGACTAGCGCCCGTGACAGGAAACGCCCCAAAGCGCAACCTGGACACATCCAAATTTTTGAAAGAAAACAGAGGTGTTTTTTGCAAAGTACCTACCTGTAGATTTTGGCCTCTAGCTCAGCCGGCACCTAGGGAAACCTACCAAACCTGTGCATTTCTGAAAACTAAAGACCTAGGGGAATCCAAGATGGGGTTACTTGTGTGGCTCGGACCAAGTTCTGTTACCCAGAATCCTTTGCAAACCTCAAAATTTGGCTAAAAAAAACACATGTTCCTCACATTTCTGTGGCAGAAAGTTTTGGAATCTGAGAGGAGCCACAAATGTCCTTCTACCCAGCGTTCCCCCAAGTCTCCCGATAAAAATGACACCTCACTTGTGTGGGTAGGCCTAGCGCCCGCGACAGGAAACCCCCCAAAGCGCAACGTGGACACATCCAAATTTTTGAAAGAAAACAGAGGTGTTTTTTGCAAAGTACCTACCTGTAGATTTTGGCCTCTAGCTCAGCCGGCACCTAGGGAAACCTACCAAACCTGTGCATTTCTGAAAACTAGAGACCTAGGGGAATCGAAGATGGGGTGACTTGTGTGGCTCGGACCAGGTTCTGTTACCCAGAATCCTTTGCAAACCATAAAATTTGGCTAAAAAAACACATGTTCCTCACATTTCTGTGGCAGAAAGTTCTGGTATCTGAGAGGAGCCACAAATTTCCTTCCAACCAGCGCTCTCCCAAGTCTCCCGATAAAAATGGTACCTCACTTGTGTGGGTAGGCCTAGCGCCCGCGACAGGATATGCCCCAAAACACAACATGGACACATCACAGAAAACAGAGCTGTTTTTTGCAAAGTGCCTACCTGTAGATTTTGGCCTCTAGCTCAGCCTGCACCTAGGGAAACCTACAAAACCTGTGCATTTCTGAAAACTAGAGACCTTGGGGAATCCAAGATGGGGTGACTTGTGTGGCTCGGACCAGGTTCTGTTACCCAGAATCCTTTGCAAACCTCAAAATTTGGCTAAAAAAACACATGTTCATCACATTTCTGTGGCAGAAAGTTCTGGAATCTGAGAGGAGCCACAAATTTCCTTCCACCCAGCGTTCCCCCAAGTCTCCCGATAAAAATGATACCTCACTTGTGTGGGTAGGCCTAGCGCCCGCAACAGAAAACGCCCCAAAGCGCAAACAGAGGTGTTTTTTGCAAAGTGCCTACCTGTAGATTTTGGCCTCTAGCTCAGCCGGCACCTAGGGAAACCTACCAAACCTGTGCATTTCTGAAAACTAGAGACCTAGGGGAATCCAAGATTGGGTGACTTGTGTGGCTCGGACCAGGTTCTGTTACCTAAAATCCTTTTCAAACCTCAAAATTTGGCTAAAAAAACACATGTTCCTCACATTTCTGTGGCAGAAAGTTCTGGAATCTGAGAGGAGCTTCAAATTTCCTAACACCCAGCGTTCCCCCAAGTCTCCCGATAAAAATGATACCTCACTTGTGTGGGTAGGACTAGCGCCCGTGACAGGAAACGCCCCAAAGCGCAACGTGGACACATCCAAATTTTTGAAAGAAAACAGAGGTGTTTTTTGCAAAGTACCTACCTGTAGATTTTGGCCTCTAGCTCAGCCGGCACCAAGGGAAACCTACCAAGCCTGTGCATTTCTGAAAACTAGAGACCTAGGGGAATCGAAGATGGGGTGACTTGTGTGGCTCGGACCAGGTTCTGTTACCCAGAATCCTTTGCAAACCATAAAATTTGGCTAAAAAAACACATGTTCCTCACATTTCTATGGCAGAAAGTTCTGGAATCTGAGAGGAGCCACAAATTTCCTTCCACCCAGTGCTCTCCCAAGTCTCCCGATAAAAATGGTACCTCACTTGTGTGGGTAGGCCTAGCGCCCGCGACAGGATATGCCCCAAAACACAACATGGACACATCACAGAAAACAGAGCTGTTTTTTGCAAAGTGCCTACCTGTAGATTTTGGCCTCTAGCTCAGCCGGCACCTAGGGAAACCTACCAAACCTGTGCATTTCTCAAAACTAGAGACCTAGGGGAATCCAAGATGGGGTGACTTGTGTGGCTCGGACCAGGTTCTGTTACCCAGAATCCTTTGCAAACCTCAAAATTTGGCTAAAAAAACACATGTTCCTCACATTTCTGTGGCAGAAAGTTCTGGAATCTGAGAGGAGCCACAAATTTCCTTCCACCCAGCGTTCCCCCAAGTCCCCCGATAAAAATGATACATCACTTGTGTGGGTAGGCCTAGCGCCCGCGACAGGAAACGCCCCAAAGCGCAACGTGGACACATCCAAATATTTTAAAGAAAACAGAGGTGTTTTTTGCAAAGTGCCTACCTGTAGATTTTGGCCTCTAGCTCAGCCGGCACCTAGGGAAACCTACCAAACCTGTGCATTTCTGAAAACTAGAGACCTAGGGGAATCCAAGATGGGGTGACTTGTGTGGCTCGGACCAGGTTCTGTTACCCAGAATCCTTTGCAAACCTCAAAATTTGTCTAAAAAAACACATGTTCCTCACATTTCTGTGGCAGAAAGTTCTGGAATCTGAGAGGAGCTTCAAATTTCCTTCCACCCAGCGTTCCCCCAAGTCTCCCGATAAAAATGATACCTCACTTGTGTGGGTAGGACTAGCGCCCGTGACAGGAAACGCCCCAAAGCGCAACCTGGACACATCCAAATTTTTGAAAGAAAACAGAGGTGTTTTTTGCAAAGTACCTACCTGTAGATTTTGGCCTCTAGCTCAGCCGGCACCTAGGGAAACCTACCAAACCTGTGCATTTCTGAAAACTAAAGACCTAGGGGAATCCAAGATGGGGTTACTTGTGTGGCTCGGACCAAGTTCTGTTACCCAGAATCCTTTGCAAACCTCAAAATTTGGCTAAAAAAAACACATGTTCCTCACATTTCTGTGGCAGAAAGTTTTGGAATCTGAGAGGAGCCACAAATGTCCTTCTACCCAGCGTTCCCCCAAGTCTCCCGATAAAAATGACACCTCACTTGTGTGGGTAGGCCTAGCGCCCGCGACAGGAAACCCCCCAAAGCGCAACGTGGACACATCCAAATTTTTGAAAGAAAACAGAGGTGTTTTTTGCAAAGTACCTACCTGTAGATTTTGGCCTCTAGCTCAGCCGGCACCTAGGGAAACCTACCAAACCTGTGCATTTCTGAAAACTAGAGACCTAGGGGAATCGAAGATGGGGTGACTTGTGTGGCTCGGACCAGGTTCTGTTACCCAGAATCCTTTGCAAACCATAAAATTTGGCTAAAAAAACACATGTTCCTCACATTTCTGTGGCAGAAAGTTCTGGTATCTGAGAGGAGCCACAAATTTCCTTCCACCCAGCGCTCTCCCAAGTCTCCCGATAAAAATGGTACCTCACTTGTGTGGGTAGGCCTAGCGCCCGCGACAGGATATGCCCCAAAACACAACATGGACACATCACAGAAAACAGAGCTGTTTTTTGCAAAGTGCCTACCTGTAGATTTTGGCCTCTAGCTCAGCCTGCACCTAGGGAAACCTACAAAACCTGTGCATTTCTGAAAACTAGAGACCTTGGGGAATCCAAGATGGGGTGACTTGTGTGGCTCGGACCAGGTTCTGTTACCCAGAATCCTTTGCAAACCTCAAAATTTGGCTAAAAAAACACATGTTCATCACATTTCTGTGGCAGAAAGTTCTGGAATCTGAGAGGAGCCACAAATTTCCTTCCACCCAGCGTTCCCCCAAGTCTCCCGATAAAAATGATACCTCACTTGTGTGGGTAGGCCTAGCGCCCGCAACAGAAAACGCCCCAAAGCGCAAACAGAGGTGTTTTTTGCAAAGTGCCTACCTGTAGATTTTGGCCTCTAGCTCAGCCGGCACCTAGGGAAACCTACCAAACCTGTGCATTTCTGAAAACTAGAGACCTAGGGGAATCCAAGATTGGGTGACTTGTGTGGCTCGGACCAGGTTCTGTTACCTAGAATCCTTTTCAAACCTCAAAATTTGGCTAAAAAAACACATGTTCCTCACCTTTCTGTGGCAGAAAGTTCTGGAATGTGAGAGGAGCCACAAATTTCCTAACACCCAGCGTTCCCCCAAGTCTCCCGATAAAAATGATACCTCACTTGTGTGGGTAGGCCTAACGCCCGCGACAGGAAACGCCCCAAAGCGCAACGTGAACACATCCAAATTTTTGAAAGAAAACAGAGGTGTTTTTTGCAAAGTGCCTACCTGTAGATTTTGGCCTCTAGCTCAGCCGGCACCTAGGGAAACCTACCAAACCTGTGCATTTCTGAAAACTAGAGACCTAGGGGAATCAAGGATGGGGTGACTTGTGCGGCTCGGACCAGGTTCTGTTACCCAGAATCCTTTGCAAACCTCAAAATTTGGCTAAAAATACACATGTTCCTCACATTTATGTGGCAGAAAGTTCTGGAATCTGAGAGGAGCCACAAATTTTCTTCCACCCAGCGTTCCCCCAAGTCTCCCGATAAAAATGATACCTCACTTGTGTGGGTAGGACTAGCACCCGCAACAGGAAACGCCCCAAAGCGCAACGTGGACACATCCAAATTTTTGAAAGAAAACAGAGGTGTTTTTTGCTAAGTACCTACCTGTAGATTTTAGCCTCTAGCTCAGCCGGCACCTAGGGAAACCTACCAAACCTGTGCATTTCTGAAAACTAAAGACCTAGGGGAATCCAAGATGGGGTGACTTGTGTGGCTCGGACCAGGTTCTGTTACCCAGAATCCTTTGCAAACCTCAAAATTTAGCTAAAGAAACACATGTTCCTCAAATTTCTGTGGCAGAAAGTTCTGGAATCTGAGAGGAGCCACAAATTTCCTAACACCCAGCGTTCCCCCAAGTCTCCCGATAAAAATGATACCTCACTTGTGTGGGTAGGCCTAGCGCCCGCGACAGAAAACGCCACAAAGCGCAACGTGGACACATCCAAATTTTTGAGAGAAAACAGAGGTGTTTTTTGCAAAGTGCCTACCTGTAGATTTTGGCCTCTAGCTCAGCCGGCACATAGGGAAACCTACGAAACCTGTGCATTTCTGAAAACTAGAGACCTAGGGGAATACAAGATGGGGTGACTTGTGTGGCTCGGACCAGGTTCTGTTACCCAGAATCCTTTGCAAACATCAAAATGTGGCTAAAAAAACACATATTCATCACATTTCTGTGGCAGAAAGTTTTGGAATCTGAGAGGAGTCACAAATTTCCTTCCACCCAGCGTTCCCCCAAGTCTCCCGATAAAAATGATACCTCACTTGTGTGGGTAGGCCTAGCGCCCGAACACAAAACGCCCCAAAGCGCAACGTGGACACATCCAAATTTTTGAAAGAAAACAGAGGTGTTTTTTGCAAAGTGCCTACCTGTAGATTTTGGCCTCTAGCTCATCCGGCACCTAGGGAAACCTACCAAACCTGTGCATTTCTGAAAACTAGAGACCTAGGGGAATCCAAGATGGGGTGACTAGTGTGGCTCGGACAAGGTTCTGTTAGCCAGAATCCTTTTCAAAACTCAAAATTTGGCTAAAAAAACACATGTTCCTCACATTTCTGTGGGAGAAAGTTCTGGAATCTGAGAGGAGCCACAAATTTCCTAACACCCAGCGTTCCCCCAAGTCTCCCGATAAAAATGATACCTCACTTGTGTGGGTAGGCCTAACGCCCGCGACAGGAAACGCCCCAAAGCGCAACGTGGACACATCCAAATTTTTTAAAGAAAACAGAGGTGTTTTTTGCAAAGTGCCTACCTTTAGATTTTGGCCTCTGGCTCAGCCGGCACCTAGGGAAACTTACCAAACCTGTGCATTTCTGAAAACTAGAGACCTAGGGGAATCCAGGATGGGGTGACTTGTGTGGCTCGGACCAGGTTCTGTTACCCAGAATCCTTTGCAAACCTCAAAATTTGGCTAAAAAAACACATGTTCCTCACATTTCTGTGGCAGAAAGTTATGGAATCTGAAAGGAGCCACAAATTTCCTTCCACCCAGCGTTCCCCCAAGTCTCCCGATAAAAATGATACCTCACTTGTGTGGGTAGGCCTAGCGCCCGCGACAGGAAACGCCCCAAAGCGCAACGTGGACACATCCAAATATTTTAAAGAAAACAGAGGTGTTTTTTGCAAAGTGCCTACCTGTAGATTTTGGCCTCTAGCTCATCCGGCACCTAGGGAAACCTACCAAACCTGTGCATTTCTGAAAACTAGAGACCTAGGGGAATCCAAGATGGGGTGACTAGTGTGGCTCGGACAAGGTTCTGTTAGCCAGAATCCTTTTCAAAACTCAAAATTTGGCTAAAAAAACACATGTTCCTCACATTTCTGTGGGAGAAAGTTCTGGAATCTGAGAGGAGCCACAAATTTCCTAACACCCAGCGTTCCCCCAAGTCTCCCGATAAAAATGATACCTCACTTGTGTGGGTAGGCCTAACGCCCGCGACAGGAAACGCCCCAAAGCGCAACGTGGACACATCCAAATTTTTTAAAGAAAACAGAGGTGTTTTTTGCAAAGTGCCTACCTTTAGATTTTGGCCTCTGGCTCAGCCGGCACCTAGGGAAACTTACCAAACCTGTGCATTTCTGAAAACTAGAGACCTAGGGGAATCCAGGATGGGGTGACTTGTGTGGCTCGGACCAGGTTCTGTTACCCAGAATCCTTTGCAAACCTCAAAATTTGGCTAAAAAAACACATGTTCCTCACATTTCTGTGGCAGAAAGTTATGGAATCTGAAAGGAGCCACAAATTTCCTTCCACCCAGCGTTCCCCCAAGTCTCCCGATAAAAATGATACCTCACTTGTGTGGGTAGGCCTAGCGCCCGCGACAGGAAACGCCCCAAAGCGCAACGTGGACACATCCAAATATTTTAAAGAAAACAGAGGTGTTTTTTGCAAAGTGCCTACCTGTAGATTTTGGCCTCTAGCTCAGCCGGCACCTAGGGAAACCTACCAAACCTGTGCATTTCTGAAAACTAGAGACCTAGGGGAATCCAAGATGGGGTGACTTGTGTGGCTCGGACCAGGTTCTGTTACCCAGAATCCTTTGCAAACCTCAAAATTTGGCTAAAAAAACACATTTTCCTCACATTTCTGTGGCAGAAAGTTTTGGAATCTGAGAGGAGCCACAAATGTCCTTCCACCCAGCGTTCCCCCAAGTCTCTCGATAAAAATGATACCTCACTTGTGTGGGTAGGCCTAGCGCCCGCGACAGGAAACGCCCCAAAGCGCAACGTGGACACATCCACATTTTTTAAAGAAAACAGAGGTGTTTTTTGCAATTTGCCTACCTGTAGATTTTGGCCTATAGCTCAGCCGGCACCTAGGGAAACGTACGAAACCTGTGCATTTCTGAAAACTAGAGACCTAGGGGAATCCAAGATGGGGTGACTTGTGTGGCTCGGAGAAGGTTCTGTTACCCAGAATCCTTTGCAAACATCAAAAGTTGGCTAAAAAAACACATGTTCCTCAAATTTCTGTGGCAGAAAGTTCTGGAATCTGAGAGGAGCCACAAATTTCCTTCCACCCAGCGTTCCCCCAAGTCTCCCGATAAAAATGATACCTCACTTGTGTGGGTAGGCCTAGCGCCCGCAACAGAAAACGCCCCAAAGCGCAACGTGGACACATCCAAATTTTTGAAAGAAAACAGAGGTGTTTTTTGCAAAGTGCCTACCTGTAGATTTTGGCCTCTAGCTCAGCCAGCACCTAGGGAAACCTACCAAACCTGTGCATTTCTGAAAACTAGAGACCTAGGGGAATCCAAGATGGGGTGACTTGTGTGGCTCGGACCAGGTTCTGTTACCCAGAATCCTTTGCAAACCTCAAAATTTGAATAATAAAACACATGTTCCTCACATTTCTGTGGCAGAAAGTTCTGGAATCTGAGAGGAGCCACAAATTTCCTTCCACCCACCCAGCGTTCCCCCAAGTCTCCCGATAAAAATGATACCTCACTTGTGTGGGTAGGCCTAGAGGCCGCGACAGGACACACCCCAAAACGCAATGTGGACACATCCCATTTTTTGAAAGAAAACAGAGCTGTTTTTTGCAAAGTGCCTACCTGTAGATTTTGGCTTCTAGCTCAGCCGGCACCTAGGGAAACCTACCAAACCTGTGCATTTCTGAAAACTAGAGACCTAGGGGAATCCAAGATGGGGTGACTTGTGTGGCTCGGACCAGGTCCTGTTACCCAGAATCCTTTGCAAACCTCAAAATTTGGCTAAAAAAACACATGTTCCTCACATTTCTGTGGCAGAAAGTTCTGGAATCTGAGAGGAGCCACAAATTTCCTTCCACCAAGCGTTCCCCCAAGTCTCCCGATAAAAATGATACCTCACTTGTGTGGGTAGTCCTAGCGCCCGCGACAGGAAACACCCCAAAGCGCAACGTGGACACATCCACATTTTTGAAAGAAAACAGAGGTGTTTTTTGCAAAGTGCCTACCTGTAGATTTTGGCCTCTAGCTCAGCCGGCACCTAGGGAAACCTACCAAGCCTGTGTATTTCTGAAAACTAGAGACCTAGGGGAATCCAAGATGGGGTGACTTGTGTGGCTCGGAGCAGGTTCTGTTACCCAGAATCCTTTGCAAACATCAAAATTTGGCTAAAAAAATACATGTTCCTCAAATTTCTGTGGCAGAAAGTTCTGGAATCTGAGAGGAGCCACAAATTTCCTTCCACCCAGCGTTCCCCCAAGTCTCCCGATAAAAATGATACCTCACTTCTGTGGGTAGGCCTAGCGCCCGCGAAAGAAAACGCCCCAAAGCGCAACGTGTACACATCCAAATTTTTGAAAGAAAACAGAGGTGTTTTTTGCAAAGTGCCTTCCTGTAGATTTTGGCCTCTAGCTCAACCGGCACCTAGGGAAACCTACGAAACCTGTGCATTTCTGAAAACTAGAGACCTAGGGAAATCCAAGATGGGGTGACTTGTGTGGCTCGGACCAGATTCTGTTACCCAGAATCCTTTGCAAACCTCAAAATTTGGCTAAAAAAACACATGTTCCTCACATTTCTGTGGCAGAAAGTTCTGGAATTTGAGAGGAGCCACAAATTTCCTTCCACCCAGCGTTCCCCCAAGTCTCCCGATAAAAATGATACCTCACTTGTGTGGGTAGGCCTAGCGCCCGCGAAAGAAAACGCCCCAAAGCGCAACGTGTACACATCCAAATTTTTGAAAGAAAACAGAGGTGTTTTTTGCAAAGTGCCTTACTGTAGATTTTGGCCTCTAGCTCAGCCGGCACCAAGGGAAACCTACCAAGCCTGTGCATTTCTGAAAACTAGAGACCTAGGGGAATCGAAGATGGGGTGACTTGTGTGGCTCGGACCAGGTTCTGTTACCCAGAATCCCTTGCAAACCATAAAATTTGGCTAAAAAAACACATGTTCCTCACATTTCTGTGGCAGAAAGTTCTGGAATCTGAGAGGAGCCACAAATTTCCTTCCACCCAGTGCTCTCCCAAGTCTCCCGATAAAAATGGTACCTCACTTGTGTGGGTAGGCCTAGCGCCCGCGACAGGATATGCCCCAAAACACAACATGGACACATCACAGAAAACAGAGCTGTTTTTTGCAAAGTGCCTACCTGTAGATTTTGGCCTCTAGCTCAGCCGGCACCTAGGGAAACCTACCAAACCTGTGCATTTCTGAAAACTAGAGACCTAGGGGAATCCAAGATGGGGTGACTTGTGTGGCTCGGACCAGGTTCTGTTACCCAGAATCCTTTGCAAACCTCTAAATTTGGCTAAAAAAACACATGTTCCTCACATTTCTGTGGCAGAAAGTTCTGGAATCTGAGAGGAGCCACAAATTTCCTTCCACCCAGCGTTCCCCCAAGTCTCCCGATAAAAATGATACCTCACTTGTGTGGGTAGGCCTAGCGCCCGCGACAGGAAACGCCCCAAAGCGCAACGTGGACACATCCAAATATTTTAAAGAAAACAGAGGTGTTTTTTGCAAAGTGCCTACCTGTAGATTTTGGCCTCTAGCTCAGCCGGCACCTAGGGAAACCTACCAAACCTGTGCATTTCTGAAAACTAGAGACCTAGGGGAATCCAAGATGGGGTGACTTGTGTGGCTCGGACCAGGTTCTGTTACCCAGAATCCTTTGCAAACCTCAAAATTTGTCTAAAAAAACACATTTTCCTCACATTTCTGTGGCAGAAAGTTCTGGAATCTGAGAGGAGCTTCAAATTTCCTTCCACCCAGCGTTCCCCCAAGTCTCCCGATAAAAATGATACCTCACTTGTGTGGGTAGGACTAGCGCCCGTGACAGGAAACGCCCCAAAGCGCAACCTGGACACATCCAAATTTTTGAAAGAAAACAGAGGTGTTTTTTGCAAAGTACCTACCTGTAGATTTTGGCCTCTAGCTCAGCCGGCACCTAGGGAAACCTACCAAACCTGTGCATTTCTGAAAACTAGAGACCTAGGGGAATCCAAGATGGGGTGACTAGTGTGGCTCGGACAAGGTTCTGTTACCCAGAATCCTTTTCAAAACTCAAAATTTGGCTAAAAAAACACATGTTCCTCATATTTCTGTGGCAGAAAGTTTTGGAATCTGAGAGGAGCCACAAATGTCCTTCTACCCAGCGTTCCCCCAAGTTTCCCGATAAAAATGATACCTCACTTGTGTGGGTAGGCCTAGCGCCCGCGACAGGAAACGCCCCAAAGCGCAACGTGGACACATCCAAATTTTTGAAAGAAAACAGAGGTGTTTTTTGCAAAGTACCTACCTGTAGATTTTGGCCTCTAGCTCAGCCGGCACCAAGGGAAACCTACCAAGCCTGTGCATTTCTGAAAACTAGAGACCTAGGGGAATCGAAGATGGGGTGACTTGTGTGGCTCGGACCAGGTTCTGTTACCCAGAATCCTTTGCAAACCATAAAATTTGGCTAAAAAAACACATGTTCCTCACATTTCTATGGCAGAAAGTTCTGGAATCTGAGAGGAGCCACAAATTTCCTTCCACACAGTGCTCTCCCAAGTCTCCCGATAAAAATGGTACCTCACTTGTGTGGGTAGGCCTAGCGCCCGCGACAGGATATGCCCCAAAACACAACATGGACACATCACAGAAAACAGAGCTGTTTTTTGCAAAGTGCCTACCTGTAGATTTTGGCCTCTAGCTCAGCCGGCACCTAGGGAAACCTACCAAACCTGTGCATTTCTGAAAACTAGAGACCTAGGGGAATCCAAGATGGGGTGACTTGTGTGGCTCGGACCAGGTTCTGTTACCCAGAATCCTTTGCAAACCTCAAAATTTGGCTAAAAAAACACATGTTCCTCACATTTCTGTGGCAGAAAGTTCTGGAATCTGAGAGGAGCCACAAATTTCCTTCCACCCAGCGTTCCCCCAAGTCCCCCGATAAAAATGATACATCACTTGTGTGGGTAGACCTAGCGCACGCGACAGGAAACGCCCCAAAGCGCAACGTGGACACATCCAAATATTTTAAAGAAAACAGAGGTGTTTTTTGCAAAGTGCCTACCTGTAGATTTTGGCCTCTAGCTCAGCCGGCACCTAGGGAAACCTACCAAACCTGTGCATTTCTGAAAACTAGAGACCTAGGGGAATCCAAGATGGGGTGACTTGTGTGGCTCGGACCAGGTTCTGTTACCCAGATTCCTTTGCAAACCTCAAAATTTGTCTAAAAAACACATGTTCCTCACATTTCTGTGGCAGAAAGTTCTGGAATCTGAGAGGAGCTTCAAATTTCCTTCCACCCAGCGTTCCCCCAAGTCTCCCGATAAAAATGATACCTCACTTGTGTGGGTAGGACTAGCGCCCGTGACAGGAAACGCCCCAAAGCGCAACCTGGACACATCCAAATTTTTGAAAGAAAACAGAGGTGTTTTTTGCAAAGTACCTACCTGTAGATTTTGGCCTCTAGCTCAGCCGGCACCTAGGGAAACCTACCAAACCTGTGCATTTCTGAAAACTAAAGACCTAGGGGAATCCAAGATGGGGTTACTTGTGTGGCTCGGACCAAGTTCTGTTACCCAGAATCCTTTGCAAACCTCAAAATTTGGCTAAAAAAAACACATGTTCCTCACATTTCTGTGGCAGAAAGTTTTGGAATCTGAGAGGAGCCACAAATGTCCTTCTACCCAGCGTTCCCCCAAGTCTCCCGATAAAAATGACACCTCACTTGTGTGGGTAGGCCTAGCGCCCGCGACAGGAAACCGCCCAAAGCGCAACGTGGACACATCCAAATTTTTGAAAGAAAACAGAGGTGTTTTTTGCAAAGTACCTACCTGTAGATTTTGGCCTCTAGCTCAGCCGACACCTAGGGAAACCTACCAAACCTGTGCATTTCTGAAAACTAGAGACCTAGGGGAATCGAAGATGGGGTGACTTGTGTGGCTCGGACCAGGTTCTGTTACCCAGAATCCTTTGCAAACCATAAAATTTGGCTAAAAAAACACATGTTCCTCACATTTCTGTGGCAGAAAGTTCTGGTATCTGAGAGGAGCCACAAATTTCCTTCCACCCAGCGCTCTCCCAAGTCTCCCGATAAAAATGGTACCTCACTTATGTGGGTAGGCCTAGCGCCCGCGACAGGATATGCCCCAAAACACAACATGGACACATCACAGAAAACAGAGCTGTTTTTTGCAAAGTGCCTACCTGTAGATTTTGGCCTCTAGCTCAGCCGGCACCTAGGGAAACGTACCAAACCTGTGCATTTCTGAAAACTAGAGACCTAGGGGAATCCAAGATGGGGTGACTTGTGTGGCTCGGACAAGGTTCTGTTACCCAGAATCCTTTGCAAACCTCAAAATTTGGCTAAAAAAACACATGTTCCACACATTTCTGTGGCAGAAAGTTCTGGAATCTGAGAGGAGCCACAAATTTCCTTCCACCCAGCGTTCCCCCAAGTCCCCCGATAAAAATGATACATCACTTGTGTGGGTAGGCCTAGCGCCCGCAACAGGAAACGCCCCAAAGCGCAACGTGGACACATCCAAATATTTTAAAGAAAACAGAGGTGTTTTTTGCAAAGTGCCTACCTGTAGATTTTGGCCTCTAGCTCAGCCGGCACCTAGGGAAACCTACCAAACCTGTGCATTTCTGAAAACTAGAGACCTAGGGGAATCCAAGATGGGGTGACTTCTGTGGCTCGGACCAGGTTCTGTTACCCAGAATCCTTTGCAAACCTCAAAATTTGTCTAAAAAAACACATGTTCCTCACATTTCTGTGGCAGAAAGTTCTGGAATCTGAGAGGAGCTTCAAATTTCCTTCCACCCAGCGTTCCCCCAAGTCTCCCGATAAAAATGATACCTCACTTGTGTGGGTAGGACTAGCGCCCGTGACAGGAAACGCCCCAAAGCGCAACCTGGACACATCCAAATTTTTGAAAGAAAACAGAGGTGTTTTTTGCAAAGTACCTACCTGTAGATTTTGGCCTCTAGCTCAGCCGGCACCTAGGGAAACCTACCAAACCTGTGCATTTCTGAAAACTAAAGACCTAGGGGAATCCAAGATGGGGTTACTTGTGTGGCTCGGACCAAGTTCTGTTACCCAGAATCCTTTGCAAACCTCAAAATTTGGCTAAAAAAAACACATGTTCCTCACATTTCTGTGGCAGAAAGTTTTGGAATCTGAGAGGAGCCACAAATGTCCTTCTACCCAGCGTTCCCCCAAGTCTCCCGATAAAAATGACACCTCACTTGTGTGGGTAGGCCTAGCGCCCGTGACAGGAAACCCCCCAAAGCGCAACGTGGACACATCCAAATTTTTGAAAGAAAACAGAGGTGTTTTTTGCAAAGTACCTACCTGTAGATTTTGGCCTCTAGCTCAGCCGGCACCTAGGGAAACCTACCAAACCTGTGCATTTCTGAAAACTAGAGACCTAGGGGAATCGAAGATGGGGTGACTTGTGTGGCTCGGACCAGGTTCTGTTACCCAGAATCCTTTGCAAACCATAAAATTTGGCTAAAAAAACACATGTTCCTCACATTTCTGTGGCAGAAAGTTCTGGTATCTGAGAGGAGCCACAAATTTCCTTCCACCCAGCGCTCTCCCAAGTCTCCCGATAAAAATGGTACCTCACTTGTGTGGGTAGGCCTAGTGCCCGCGACAGGATATGCCCCAAAACACAACATGGACACATCACAGAAAACAGAGCTGTTTTTTGCAAAGTGCCTACCTGTAGATTTTGGCCTCTAGCTCAGCCGGCACCTAGGGAAACCTACCAAACCTGTGCATTTCTGAAAACTAGAGACCTAGGGGAATCCAAGATGGGGTGACTTGTGTGGCTCGGACCAGGTTCTGTTACCCAGAATCCTTTGCAAACCTCTAAATTTGGCTAAAAAAACACATGTTCCTCACATTTCTGTGGCAGAAAGTTCTGGAATCTGAGAGGAGCCACAAATTTCCTTCCACCCAGCGTTCCCCCAAGTCTCCCGATAAAAATGATACCTCACTTGTGTGGGTAGGCCTAGCGCCCGCGACAGGAAACGCCCCAAAGCGCAACGTGGACACATCCAAATATTTTAAAGAAAACAGAGGTGTTTTTTGCAAAGTGCCTACCTGTAGATTTTGGCCTCTAGCTCAGCCGGCACCTAGGGAAACCTACCAAACCTGTGCATTTCTGAAAACTAGAGACCTAGGGGAATCCAAGATGGGGTGACTTGTGTGGCTCGGACCAGGTTCTGTTACCCAGAATCCTTTGCAAACCTCAAAATTTGTCTAAAAAAACACATTTTCCTCACATTTCTGTGGCAGAAAGTTCTGGAATCTGAGAGGAGCTTCAAATTTCCTTCCACCCAGCGTTCCCCCAAGTCTCCCGATAAAAATGATACCTCACTTGTGTGGGTAGGACTAGCGCCCGTGACAGGAAACGCCCCAAAGCGCAACCTGGACACATCCAAATTTTTTAAAGAAAACAGAGGTGTTTTTTGCAAAGTACCTACCTGTAGATTTTGGCCTCTAGCTCAGCCGGCACCTAGGGAAACCTACCAAACCTGTGCATTTCTGAAAACTAGAGACCTAGGGGAATCCAAGATGGGGTGACTAGTGTGGCTCGGACAAGGTTCTGTTACCCAGAATCCTTTTCAAAACTCAAAATTTGGCTAAAAAAACACATGTTCCTCATATTTCTGTGGCAGAAAGTTTTGGAATCTGAGAGGAGTCACAAATGTCCTTCTACCCAGCGTTCCCCCAAGTTTCCCGATAAAAATGATACCTCACTTGTGTGGGTAGGCCTAGCGCCCGCGACAGGAAACGCCCCAAAGCGCAACGTGGACACATCCACATTTTTGAAAGAAAACAGAGGTGTTTTTTGCAAAGTACCTACCTGTAGATTTTGGCCTCTAGCTCAGCCGGCACCAAGGGAAACCTACCAAGCCTGTGCATTTCTGAAAACTAGAGACCTAGGGGAATCGAAGATGGGGTGACTTGTGTGGCTCGGACCAGGTTCTGTTACCCAGAATCCTTTGCAAACCATAAAATTTGGCTAAAAAAACACATGTTCCTCACATTTCTATGGCAGAAAGTTCTGGAATCTGAGAGGAGCCACAAATTTCCTTCCACCCAGTGCTCTCCCAAGTCTCCCGATAAAAATGGTACCTCACTTGTGTGGGTAGGCCTAGCGCCCGCGACAGGATATGCCCCAAAACACAACATGGACACATCACAGAAAACAGAGCAGTTTTTTGCAAAGTGCCTACCTGTAGATTTTGGCCTCTAGCTCAGCCGGCACCTAGGGAAACCTACCAAACCTGTGCATTTCTGAAAACTAGAGACCTAGGGGAATCCAAGATGGGGTGACTTGTGTGGCTCGGACCAGGTTCTGTTACCCAGAATCCTTTGCAAACCTCAAAATTTGGCTAAAAAAACACATGTTCCTCACATTTCTGTGGCAGAAAGTTCTGGAATCTGAGAGGAGCCACAAATTTCCTTCCACCCAGCGTTCCCCCAAGTCCCCCGATAAAAATGATACATCACTTGTGTGGGTAGGCCTAGCGCCCGCGACAGGAAACGCCCCAAAGCGCAACGTGGACACATCCAAATATTTTAAAGAAAACAGAGGTGTTTTTTGCAAAGTGCCTACCTGTAGATTTTGGCCTCTAGCTCAGCCGGCACCTAGGGAAACCTACCAAACCTGTGCATTTCTGAAAACTAGAGACCTAGGGGAATCCAAGATGGGGTGACTTGTGTGGCTCGGACCAGGTTCTGTTACCCAGAATCCTTTGCAAACCTCAAAATTTGTCTAAAAAACACATGTTCCTCACATTTCTGTGGCAGAAAGTTCTGGAATCTGAGAGGAGCTTCAAATTTCCTTCCACCCAGCGTTCCCCCAAGTCTCCCGATAAAAATGATACCTCACTTGTGTGGGTAGGACTAGCGCCCGTGACAGGAAACGCCCCAAAGCGCAACCTGGACACATCCAAATTTTTGAAAGAAAACAGAGGTGTTTTTTGCAAAGTACCTACCTGTAGATTTTGGCCTCTAGCTCAGCCGGCACCTAGGGAAACCTACCAAACCTGTGCATTTCTGAAAACTAAAGACCTAGGGGAATCCAAGATGGGGTTACTTGTGTGGCTCGGACCAAGTTCTGTTACCCAGAATCCTTTGCAAACCTCAAAATTTGGCTAAAAAAAACACATGTTCCTCACATTTCTGTGGCAGAAAGTTTTGGAATCTGAGAGGAGCCACAAATGTCCTTCTACCCAGCGTTCCCCCAAGTCTCCCGATAAAAATGACACCTCACTTGTGTGGGTAGGCCTAGCGCCCGCGACAGGAAACCGCCCAAAGCGCAACGTGGACACATCCAAATTTTTGAAAGAAAACAGAGGTGTTTTTTGCAAAGTACCTACCTGTAGATTTTGGCCTCTAGCTCAGCCGGCACCTAGGGAAACCTACCAAACCTGTGCATTTCTGAAAACTAGAGACCTAGGGGAATCGAAGATGGGGTGACTTGTGTGGCTCGGACCAGGTTCTGTTACCCAGAATCCTTTGCAAACCATAAAATTTGGCTAAAAAAACACATGTTCCTCACATTTCTGTGGCAGAAAGTTCTGGTATCTGAGAGGAGCCACAAATTTCCTTCCACCCAGCGCTCTCCCAAGTATCCCGATAAAAATGGTACCTCACTTGTGTGGGTAGGCCTAGCGCCCGCGACAGGATATGCCCCAAAACACAACATGGACACATCACAGAAAACAGAGCTGTTTTTTGCAAAGTGCCTACCTGTAGATTTTGGCCTCTAGCTCAGCCGGCACCTAGGGAAACCTACCAAACCTGTGCATTTCTGAAAACTAGAGACCTAGGGGAATCCAAGATGGGGTGACTTGTGTGGCTCGGACAAGGTTCTGTTACCCAGAATCCTTTGCAAACCTAAAAATTTGGCTAAAAAAACACATGTTCCACACATTTCTGTGGCAGAAAGTTCTGGAATCTGAGAGGAGCCACAAATTTCCTTCCACCCAGCGTTCCCCCAAGTCCCCCGATAAAAATGATACATCACTTGTGTGGATAGGCCTAGCGCCCGCAACAGGAAACGCCCCAAAGCGCAACGTGGACACATCCAAATATTTTAAAGAAAACAGAGGTGTTTTTTGCAAAGTGCCTACCTGTAGATTTTGGCCTCTAGCTCAGCCGGCACCTAGGGAAACCTACCAAACCTGTGCATTTCTGAAAACTAGAGACCTAGGGGAATCCAAGATGGGGTGACTTGTGTGGCTCGGACCAGGTTCTGTTACCCAGAATCCTTTGCAAACCTCAAAATTTGTCTAAAAAAACACATGTTCCTCACATTTCTGTGGCAGAAAGTTCTGGAATCTGAGAGGAGCTTCAAATTTCCTTCCACCCAGCGTTCCCCCAAGTCTCCCGATAAAAATGATACCTCACTTGTGTGGGTAGGACTAGCGCCCGTGACAGGAAACGCCCCAAAGCGCAACCTGGACACATCCAAATTTTTGAAAGAAAACAGAGGTGTTTTTTGCAAAGTACCTACCTGTAGATTTTGGCCTCTAGCTCAGCCGGCACCTAGGGAAACCTACCAAACCTGTGCATTTCTGAAAACTAAAGACCTAGGGGAATCCAAGATGGGGTTACTTGTGTGGCTCGGACCAAGTTCTGTTACCCAGAATCCTTTGCAAACCTCAAAATTTGGCTAAAAAAAACACATGTTCCTCACATTTCTGTGGCAGAAAGTTTTGGAATCTGAGAGGAGCCACAAATGTCCTTCTACCCAGCGTTCCCCCAAGTCTCCCGATAAAAATGACACCTCACTTGTGTGGGTAGGCCTAGCGCCCGCGACAGGAAACCCCCCAAAGCGCAACGTGGACACATCCAAATTTTTGAAAGAAAACAGAGGTGTTTTTTGCAAAGTACCTACCTGTAGATTTTGGCCTCTAGCTCAGCCGGCACCTAGGGAAACCTACCAAACCTGTGCATTTCTGAAAACTAGAGACCTAGGGGAATCGAAGATGGGGTGACTTGTGTGGCTCGGACCAGGTTCTGTTACCCAGAATCCTTTGCAAACCATAAAATTTGGCTAAAAAAACACATGTTCCTCACATTTCTGTGGCAGAAAGTTCTGGTATCTGAGAGGAGCCACAAATTTCCTTCCACCCAGTGCACTCCCAAGTCTCCCGATAAAAATGGTACCTCACTTGTGTGGGTAGGCCTAGTGCCCGCGACAGGATATGCCCCAAAACACAACATGGACACATCACAGAAAACAGAGCAGTTTTTTGCAAAGTGCTTACCTGTAGATTTTGGCCTCTAGCTCAGCCGGCACCTAGGGAAACCTACCAAACCTGTGCATTTCTGAAAACTAGAGACCTAGGGGAATCCAAGATGGGGTGACTTGTGTGGCTCGGACCAGGTTCTGTTACCCAGAATCCTTTGCAAACCTCAAAATTTGGCTAAAAAAACACATGTTCCTCACATTTCTGTGGCAGAAAGTTCTGGAATCTGAGAGGAGCCACAAATTTCCTTCCACCCAGCGTTCCCCCAAGTCCCCCGATAAAAATGATACATCACTTGTGTGGGTAGGCCTAGCGCCCGCGACAGGAAACGCCCCAAAGCGCAACGTGGACACATCCAAATATTTTAAAGAAAACAGAGGTGTTTTTTGCAAAGTGCCTACCTGTAGATTTTGGCCTCTAGCTCAGCCGGCACCTAGGGAAACCTACCAAACCTGTGCATTTCTGAAAACTAGAGACCTAGGGGAATCCAAGATGGGGTGACTTGTGTGGCTCGGACCAGGTTCTGTTACCCAGAATCCTTTGCAAACCTCAAAATTTGTCTAAAAAACACATGTTCCTCACATTTCTGTGGCAGAAAGTTCTGGAATCTGAGAGGAGCTTCAAATTTCCTTCCACCCAGCGTTCCCCCAAGTCTCCCGATAAAAATGATACCTCACTTGTGTGGGTAGGACTAGCGCCCGTGACAGGAAACGCCCCAAAGCGCAACCTGGACACATCCAAATTTTTGAAAGAAAACAGAGGTGTTTTTTGCAAAGTACCTACCTGTAGATTTTGGCCTCTAGCTCAGCCGGCACCTAGGGAAACCTACCAAACCTGTGCATTTCTGAAAACTAAAGACCTAGGGGAATCCAAGATGGGGTTACTTGTGTGGCTCGGACCAAGTTCTGTTACCCAGAATCCTTTGCAAACCTCAAAATTTGGCTAAAAAAAACACATGTTCCTCACATTTCTGTGGCAGAAAGTTTTGGAATCTGAGAGGAGCCACAAATGTCCTTCTACCCAGCGTTCCCCCAAGTCTCCCGATAAAAATGACACCTCACTTGTGTGGGTAGGCCTAGCGCCCGCGACAGGAAACCGCCCAAAGCGCAACGTGGACACATCCAAATTTTTGAAAGAAAACAGAGGTGTTTTTTGCAAAGTACCTACCTGTAGATTTTGGCCTCTAGCTCAGCCGGCACCTAGGGAAACCTACCAAACCTGTGCATTTCTGAAAACTAGAGACCTAGGGGAATCGAAGATGGGGTGACTTGTGTGGCTCGGACCAGGTTCTGTTACCCAGAATCCTTTGCAAACCATAAAATTTGGCTAAAAAAACACATGTTCCTCACATTTCTGTGGCAGAAAGTTCTGGTATCTGAGAGGAGCCACAAATTTCCTTCCACCCAGCGCTCTCCCAAGTATCCCGATAAAAATGGTACCTCACTTGTGTGGGTAGGCCTAGCGCCCGCGACAGGATATGCCCCAAAACACAACATGGACACATCACAGAAAACAGAGCTGTTTTTTGCAAAGTGCCTACCTGTAGATTTTGGCCTCTAGCTCAGCCGGCACCTAGGGAAACCTACCAAACCTGTGCATTTCTGAAAACTAGAGACCTAGGGGAATCCAAGATGGGGTGACTTGTGTGGCTCGGACAAGGTTCTGTTACCCAGAATCCTTTGCAAACCTAAAAATTTGGCTAAAAAAACACATGTTCCACACATTTCTGTGGCAGAAAGTTCTGGAATCTGAGAGGAGCCACAAATTTCCTTCCACCCAGCGTTCCCCCAAGTCCCCCGATAAAAATGATACATCACTTGTGTGGATAGGCCTAGCGCCCGCAACAGGAAACGCCCCAAAGCGCAACGTGGACACATCCAAATATTTTAAAGAAAACAGAGGTGTTTTTTGCAAAGTGCCTACCTGTAGATTTTGGCCTCTAGCTCAGCCGGCACCTAGGGAAACCTACCAAACCTGTGCATTTCTGAAAACTAGAGACCTAGGGGAATCCAAGATGGGGTGACTTGTGTGGCTCGGACCAGGTTCTGTTACCCAGAATCCTTTGCAAACCTCAAAATTTGTCTAAAAAAACACATGTTCCTCACATTTCTGTGGCAGAAAGTTCTGGAATCTGAGAGGAGCTTCAAATTTCCTTCCACCCAGCGTTCCCCCAAGTCTCCCGATAAAAATGATACCTCACTTGTGTGGGTAGGACTAGCGCCCGTGACAGGAAACGCCCCAAAGCGCAACCTGGACACATCCAAATTTTTGAAAGAAAACAGAGGTGTTTTTTGCAAAGTACCTACCTGTAGATTTTGGCCTCTAGCTCAGCCGGCACCTAGGGAAACCTACCAAACCTGTGCATTTCTGAAAACTAAAGACCTAGGGGAATCCAAGATGGGGTTACTTGTGTGGCTCGGACCAAGTTCTGTTACCCAGAATCCTTTGCAAACCTCAAAATTTGGCTAAAAAAAACACATGTTCCTCACATTTCTGTGGCAGAAAGTTTTGGAATCTGAGAGGAGCCACAAATGTCCTTCTACCCAGCGTTCCCCCAAGTCTCCCGATAAAAATGACACCTCACTTGTGTGGGTAGGCCTAGCGCCCGCGACAGGAAACCCCCCAAAGCGCAACGTGGACACATCCAAATTTTTGAAAGAAAACAGAGGTGTTTTTTGAAAAGTACCTACCTGTAGATTTTGGCCTCTAGCTCAGCCGGCACCTAGGGAAACCTACCAAACCTGTGCATTTCTGAAAACTAGAGACCTAGGGGAATCGAAGATGGGGTGACTTGTGTGGCTCGGACCAGGTTCTGTTACCCAGAATCCTTTGCAAACCATAAAATTTGGCTAAAAAAACACATGTTCCTCACATTTCTGTGGCAGAAAGTTCTGGTATCTGAGAGGAGCCACAAATTTCCTTCCACCCAGCGCACTCCCAAGTCTCCCGATAAAAATGGTACCTCACTTGTGTGGGTAGGCCTAGTGCCCGCGACAGGATATGCCCCAAAACACAACATGGACACATCACAGAAAACAGAGCTGTTTTTTGCAAAGTGCTTACCTGTAGATTTTGGCCTCTAGCTCAGCCGGCACCTAGGGAAACCTACCAAACCTGTGCATTTCTGAAAACTAGAGACCTAGGGGAATCCAAGATGGGGTGACTTGTGTGGCTCGGACCAGGTTCTGTTACCCAGAATCCTTTGCAAACCTCAAAATTTGGCTAAAAAAACACATGTTCCTCACATTTCTGTGGCAGAAAGTTCTGGAATCTGAGAGGAGCCACAAATTTCCTTCCACCCAGCGTTCCCCCAAGTCTCCCGATAAAAATGATACCTCACTTGTGTGGGTAGGCCTAGCGCCCGCGACAGGAAACGCCCCAAAGCACAACGTGGACACATCCACATTTTTTAAAGAAAACAGAGGTGTTTTTTGCAAAGTGCCTACCTGTAGATTTTGGCCTCTAACTCAGCCGGCACCTAAGGAAACCTACCAAGCCTGTGCATTTCTGAAAACTAGAGACCTAGGGGAATCCAAGATGGGGTGACTTGTGGGGCTCGGAGCAGGTTCTGTTACCCAGAATCCATTGCAAACATCAAAATTGGGCTAAAAAAACACATGTTCCTCAAATTTCTGTGGCAGAAAGTTCTGGAATCTGAGAGGAGACACAAATTTCCTTCCACCCAGCGTTCCCCCAAGTCTCGCGATAAAAATGATACCTCACTGGTGTGGGTAGGCCTAGCGCCCGCGACAGAAAACGCCCCAAAGCGCAATGTGGACACATCCAAATTTTTGAAAGAAAACAGAGGTGTTTTTTGCAAAGTGCCTACCTGTAGATTTTGGCCTCTAGCTCAGTCGGCACCTAGGGAAACCTACAAAACCTGTGCATTTCTGAAAACTAGAGACCTGGGGAAATCCAAGATGGGGTGACTTGTGTGGCTCGGACCAGGTTCTGTTACCCAGAATCCTTTGCAAACCTCAAAATTTGGCTAAAAAAACACATGTTCCTCACATTTCTGTGGCAGAAAGTTCTGGAATCTGAGAGGAGCCACAAATTTCCTTCCACCCAGCGTTCCCCCAAGTCTCCCGATAAAAATGACACCTCACTTGTGTGGGTAGGCCTAGCGCCCGAGACAGGAAACGCCCCAAAGCGCAACGTAGACACAAATTTGACTTGTGTGGCTCGGACCAGGTTCTGTTACCCAGAATCCTTTGCAAACCTCTAAATTTGGCTAAAAAAACACATGTTCCTCACATTTCTGTGGCAGAAAGTTCTGGAATCTGAGAGGAGCCACAAATTTCCTTCCACCCAGCGTTCCCCCAAGTCTCCCGATAAAAATGATACCTCACTTGTGTGGGTAGGCCTAGCGCCCGCGACAGGAAACGCCCCAAAGCGCAACGTGGACACATCCAAATATTTTAAAGAAAACAGAGGTGTTTTTTGCAAAGTGCCTACCTGTAGATTTTGGCCTCTAGCTCAGCCGGCACCTAGGGAAACCTACCAAACCTGTGCATTTCTGAAAACTAGAGACCTAGGGGAATCCAAGATGGGGTGACTTGTGTGGCTCGGACCAGGTTCTGTTACCTAGAATCCTTTGCAAACCTCAAAATTTGTCTAAAAAAACACATTTTCCTCACATTTCTGTGGCAGAAAGTTCTGGAATCTGAGAGGAGCTTCAAATTTCCTTCCACCCAGCGTTCCCCCAAGTCTCCCGATAAAAATGATACCTCACTTGTGTGGGTAGGACTAGCGCCCGTGACAGGAAACGCCCCAAAGCGCAACCTGGACACATCCAAATTTTTGAAAGAAAACAGAGGTGTTTTTTGCAAAGTACCTACCTGTAGATTTTGGCCTCTAGCTCAGCCGGCACCTAGGGAAACCTACCAAACCTGTGCATTTCTGAAAACTAAAGACCTAGGGGAATCCAAGATGGGGTTACTTGTGTGGCTCGGACCAAGTTCTGTTACCCAGAATCCTTTGCAAACCTCAAAATTTGGCTAAAAAAAACACATGTTCCTCACATTTCTGTGGCAGAAAGTTTTGGAATCTGAGAGGAGCCACAAATGTCCTTCTACCCAGCGTTCCCCCAAGTCTCCCGATAAAAATGACACCTCACTTGTGTGGGTAGGCCTAGCGCCCGCGACAGGAAACCCCCCAAAGCGCAACGTGGACACATCCAAATTTTTGAAAGAAAACAGAGGTGTTTTTTGCAAAGTACCTACCTGTAGATTTTGGCCTCTAGCTCAGCCGGCACCTAGGGAAACCTACCAAACCTGTGCATTTCTGAAAACTAGAGACCTAGGGGAATCGAAGATGGGATGACTTGTGTGGCTCGGACCAGGTTCTGTTACCCAGAATCCTTTGCAAACCATAAAATTTGGCTAAAAAAACACATGTTCCTCACATTTCTGTGGCAGAAAGTTCTGGTATCTGAGAGGAGCCACAAATTTCCTTCCACCCAGCGCTCTCCCAAGTCTCCCGATAAAAATGGTACCTCACTTGTGTGGGTAGGCCTAGTGCCCGCGACAGGATATGCCCCAAAACACAACATGGACACATCACAGAAAACAGAGCTGTTTTTTGCAAAGTGCCTACCTGTAGATTTTGGCCTCTAGCTCAGCCGGCACCTAGGGAAACCTACCAAACCTGTGCATTTCTGAAAACTAGAGACCTAGGGGAATCCAAGATGGGGTGACTTGTGTGGCTCGGACCAGGTTCTGTTACCCAGAATCCTTTGCAAACCTCAAAATTTGGCTAAAAAAACACATGTTCCTCACATTTCTGTGGCAGAAAGTTCTGGAATCTGAGAGGAGCCACAAATTTCCTTCCACCCAGCGTTCCCCCAAGTCTCCAGATAAAAATGATACCTCACTTGTGTGGGTAGGCCTAGCGCCCGAGACAGGAAACGCCCCAAAGCGCAACGTAGACACATCCAAATTTTATAAAGAAAACAGAGGTGTTTTTTGCAAAGTGCCTACCTGTACATTTTGGCCTCTAGCTCAGCCGGCACCTAGGGAAACCTACCAAACCTGTGCATTTCTGAAAACTAAAGACCTAGGGGAATCCAACATGGGGTGACTTGTGTGGCTCAGACCAGGTTTGTTACCCAGAATCCTTTGCAAACCTCAAAATTTGGCTAAAAAAACACATGTTCCTCACATTTCTGTGGCAGAAAGTTCTGGAATCTGAGAGGAGCCACAAATTTCCTTCCACCCAGCGTTCCCCCAAGTCTCCCGATAAAAATGATACCTCACTTGTGTGGGAAGGCCTAGCGCCCGCAACAGAAAACGCCCCAAAGCACAACTTGGACACATCCAAATTTTTGAAAGAAAACAGAGGTGTTTTTTGCAAAGTGCCTACCTGTAGATTTTGGCCTCTAGCTCAGCCGGCACCTAGGGAAACCTACCAAACCTGTGCATTTCTGAAAACTAGAGACCTAGGGGAATCCAAGATGGGGTGACTTGTGTGGCTCGGACCAGGTTCTGTTACCCAGAATCCTTTGCAAACCTCAAAATTTGGCTAAAAAAACACATGTTCCTCACATTTCTGTGGCAGAAAGTTCTGGAATCTGAGAGGAGCCACAAATTTCCTTCCACCCAGCGTCCCCCCAAGCCTCCCGATCAAAATGATACCTCACTTGTGTGGGTAGGCCTAGCGCCCGCGACAGGAAACGCCCCAAAGCGCAACGTGGACACATCCAAATCTTTGAAAGAAAACAGAGGTGTTTTTTTTGCAAAGTGCCTACCTGTAGATTTTGGCCTCTAGCTCAGCCGGCACCTAGGGAAACTTACCAAACCTGTGCATTTCTGAAAACTAGAGACCTAGGGGAATCCAAGATGGGGTGACTTGTGTGGCTCGGACCAGGTTCTGTTACCCAGAATCCTTTGCAAACCTCAAAATTTGGCTAAAAAAACAAATGTTCCTCACATTTCTGTGGCAGAAAGTTCTGGAATCTGAGAGGAGCCACAAATTTCCTTCCACCCAGCGTTCCCCCAAGTCTCCCGATAAAAATGATACCTCACTTGTGTGGGTAGGCCTAGCGCCCGCGACAGGAAACGCCCCAAAGCGCAACGTGGACACATCCACATTTTTGAAAGAAAACAGAGGTGTTTTTTGCAAAGTGCCTACCTGTAGATTTTGGCCTCTAACTCAGCCGGCACCTAAGGAAACCTACCAAGCCTGTGCATTTCTGAAAACTAGAGACCTAGGGGAATCCAAGATGGGGTGACTTGTGGGGCTCGGAGCAGGTTCTGTTACCCAGAATCCATTGCAAACATCAAAATTGGGCTAAAAAAACACATGTTCCTCAAATTTCTGTGGCAGAAAGTTCTGGAATCTGAGAGGAGACACAAATTTCCTTCCACCCAGCGTTCCCCCAAGTCTCGCGATAAAAATGATACCTCACTGGTGTGGGTAGGCCTAGCGCCCGCGACAGAAAACGCCCCAAAGCGCAACGTGGACACATCCAAATTTTTGAAAGAAAACAGAGGTGTTTTTTGCAAAGTGCCTACCTGTAGATTTTGGCCTCTAGCTCAGTCGGCACCTAGGGAAACCTACAAAACCTGTGCATTTCTGAAAACTAGAGACCTGGGGAAATCCAAGATGGGGTGACTTGTGTGGCTCGGACCAGGTTCTGTTACCCAGAATCCTTTGCAAACCTCAAAATTTGGCTAAAAAAACACATGTTCCTCACATTTCTGTGGCAGAAAGTTCTGGAATCTGAGAGGAGCCACAAATTTCCTTCCACCCAGCGTTCCCCCAAGTCTCCAGATAAAAATGATACCTCACTTGTGTGGGTAGGCCTAGCGCCCGAGACAGGAAACGCCCCAAAGCGCAACGTAGACACATCCAAATTTTATAAAGAAAACAGAGGTGTTTTTTGCAAAGTGCCTACCTGTACATTTTGGCCTCTAGCTCAGCCGGCACCTAGGGAAACCTACCAAACCTGTGCATTTCTGAAAACTAAAGACCTAGGGGAATCCAAGATGGGGTGACTTGTGTGGCTCAGACCAGGTTTGTTACCCAGAATCCTTTGCAAACCTCAAAATTTGGCTAAAAAAACACATGTTCCTCACATTTCTGTGGCAGAAAGTTCTGGAATCTGAGAGGAGCCAAAAATTTCCTTCCACCCAGCGTTCCCCCAAGTCTCCCGATAAAAATGATACCTCACTTGTGTGGGAAGGCCTAGCGCCCGCAACAGAAAACGCCCCAAAGCACAACTTGGACACATCCAAATTTTTGAAAGAAAACAGAGGTGTTTTTTGCAAAGTGCCTACCTGTAGATTTTGGCCTCTAGCTCAGCCGGCACCTAGGGAAACCTACCAAACCTGTGCATTTCTGAAAACTAGAGACCTAGGGGAATCCAAGATGGGGTGACTTGTGTGGCTCGGACCAGGTTCTGTTACCCAGAATCCTTTGCAAACCTCAAAATTTGGCTAAAAAAACACATGTTCCTCACATTTCTGTGGCAGAAAGTTCTGGAATCTGAGAGGAGCCACAAATTTCCTTCCACCCAGCGTCCCCCCAAGTCTCCCGATAAAAATGATACCTCACTTGTGTGGGTAGGTCTAGCGCCCGCGACAGGAAACGCCCCAAAGCGCAACGTGGACACATCCAAATCTTTGAAAGAAAACAGAGGTGTTTTTTTTGCAAAGTGCCTACCTGTAGATTTTGGCCTCTAGCTCAGCCGGCACCTAGGGAAACCTACCAAACCTGTGCATTTCTGAAAACTAGAGACCTAGGGGAATCCAAGATGGGGTGACTTGTGTGGCTCGGAGCAGGTTCTGTTACCCAGAATCCTTTGCAAACCTCAAAATGTGGCTAAAAAAACACATGTTCCTTCACTTTCTGTGGCAGAAAGTTCTGGAATCTGAGAGGAGCCACAAATTTCCTTCCACCCAGCGTTCCCCCAAGTCTCCCGATAAAAATTATACCTCACTTGTGTGGGTAGGCCTAGCGCCCGCGACAGAAAACGCCCCAAAGCGCAACGTGGACACATCAGAGGTGTTTTTTGCAAAGTGCCTACCTGTAGATTTTGGCCTCTAGCTCAGCCTGCACCTAGGGAAACCTACGAAACCTGTGCATTTCTGAAAACTAGAGACCTTCGGGAATCCAAGATGGGGTGACTTGTGTGGCTTGGACCAGGTTCTGTTACCCAGAATCCTTTGCAAACCTCAAAATTTGGCTAAAAAAACACATGTTCATCACATTTCTGTGGCAGAAAGTTCTGGAATCTGAGAGGAGCCACAAATTTCCTTCCACCCAGCGTTCCCCCAAGTCTCCCGATAAAAATGATACCTCACTTGTGTGGGTAGGCCTAGCGCCCGCAACAGAAAACGCCCCAAAGCGCAAACAGAGGTGTTTTTTGCAAAGTGCCTACCTGTAGATTTTGGCCTCTAGCTCAGCCGGCACCTAGGGAAACCTACCAAACCTGTGCATTTCTGAAAACTAGAGACCTAGGGGAATCCAAGATGGGGTGACTTGTGTGGCTCGGACCAGGTCCTGTTACCCAGAATGCATTCAAACCTCAAAATTTGGCTAAAAAAACACATGTTCCTCACCTTTCTGTGGCAGAAAGTTCTGGAATGTGAGAGGAGCCACAAATTTCCTAACACCCAGCGTTCCCCCAAGTCTCCCGATAAAAATGATACCTCACTTGTGTGGGTAGGCCTAACGCCCGCGACAGGAAACGCCCCAAAGCGCAACGTGAACACATCCAAATTTTTGAAAGAAAACAGAGGTGTTTTTTGCAAAGTGCCTACCTGTAGATTTTGGCCTCTAGCTCAGCCGGCACCTAGGGAAACCTACCAAACCTGTGCATTTCTGAAAACTAAAGACCTAGGGGAATCCAAGATGGGGTGACTTGTGTGGCTCGGACCAGGTTCTGTTACCCAGAATCCTTTGCAAACCTCAAAATTTAGCTAAAGAAACACATGTTCCTCAAATTTCTGTGGCAGAAAGTTCTGGAATCTGAGAGGAGCCACAAATTTTCTTCCACCCAGCGTTCCCCCAAGTCTCCCGATAAAAATGATACCTCACTTGTGTGGGTAGGACTAGCGCCCGCAACAGGAAACGCCCCAAAGCGCAACGTGGACACATCCAAATTTTTGAAAGAAAACAGAGGTGTTTTTTGCAAAGTACCTACCTGTAGATTTTAGCCTCTAGCTCAGCCGGCACATAGGGAAACCTACCAAACCTGTGCATTTCTGAAAACTAAAGACCTAGGGGAATCCAAGATGGGATGACTTGTGTGGCTCGGACCAGGTTCTGTTACCCAGAATCCTTTGCAAACCTCAAAATTTAGCTAAAGAAACACATGTTCCTCAAATTTCTGTGGCAGAAAGTTCTGGAATCTGAGAGGAGCCACAAATTTCCTAACACCCAGCGTTCCCCCAAGTCTCCCGATAAAAATGATACCTCACTTGTGTGGGTAGGCCTAGCGCCCGCGACAGAAAACGCCACAAAGCGCAACGTGGACACATCCAAATTTTTGAGAGAAAACAGAGGTGTTTTTTGCAAAGTGCCTACCTGTAGATTTTGGCCTCTAGCTCAGCCGGCACATAGGGAAACCTACGAAACCTGTGCATTTCTGAAAACTAGAGACCTAGGGGAATCCAAGATGGGGTGACTTGTGTGGCTCGGACCAGGTTCTGTTACCCAGAATCCTTTGCAAACATCAAAATGTGGCTAAAAAAACACATATTCATCACATTTCTGTGGCAGAAAGTTTTGGAATCTGAGAGGAGTCACGAATTTCCTTCCACCCAGCGTTCCCCCAAGTCTCCCGATAAAAATGATACCTCACTTGTGTGGGTAGGCCTAGCGCCCGAACACAAAACGCCCCAAAGCGCAACGTGGACACATCCAAATTTTTGAAAGAAAACAGAGGTGTTTTTTGCAAAGTGCCTACCTGTAGATTTTGGCCTCTAGCTCATCCGGCACCTAGGGAAACCTACCAAACCTGTGCATTTCTGAAAACTAGAGACCTAGGGGAATCCAAGATGGGGTGACTAGTGTGGCTCGGACAAGGTTCTGTTACCCAGAATCCTTTTCAAAACTCAAAATTTGGCTAAAAAAACACATGTTCCTCACATTTCTGTGGGAGAAAGTTCTGGAATCTGAGAGGAGCCACAAATTTTCTTCCACCCAGCGTTCCCCCAAGTCTCGCGATAAAAATGATACCTCACTGGTGTGGGTAGGCCTAGCGCCCGTGACAGAGAACGCCCCAAAGCGCAACGTGGACACATCCAAATTTTTGAAAGAAAACAGAGGTGTTTTTTGCAAAGTGCCTACCTGTAGATTTTGGCCTCTAGCTCAGTCGGCACCTAGGGAAACCTACAAAACTTGTGCATTTCTGAAAACTAGAGACCTGGGGAAATCCAAGATGGGGTGACTTGTGTGGCTCGGACCAGGTTCTGTTACCCAGAATCCTTTGCAAACCTCAAAATTTGGCTAAAAAAACACATGTTCCTCACATTTCTGTGGCAGAAAGTTCTGGAATCTGAGAGGAGCCACAAATTTCCTTCCACCCAGCGTTCCCCCAAGTCTCCCGATAAAAATGATACCTCACTTGTGTGGGTAGGCCTAACGCCCGCGACAGGAAACGCCCCAAAGCGCAACGTGGACACATCCAAATTTTTTAAAGAAAACAGAGGTGTTTTTTGCAAAGTGCCTACCTTTAGATTTTGGCCTCTGCCTCAGCCGGCACCTAGGGAAACCTACCAAACCTGTGCATTTCTGAAAACTAGAGACCTAGGGGAATCCAGGATGGGGTGACTTGTGTGGCTCGGACCAGGTTCTGTTACCCAGAATCCTTTGCAAACCTCAAAATTTGGCTAAAAAAACACATGTTCCTCACATTTCTGTGGCACAAAGTTCTGGAATCTGAGAGAAACCACAAATTTCCTTCCACCCAGCGTTCCCCCAAGTCTCCCGATAAAAATGATACCTCACTTGTGTGGGTAGGACTAGCGCCCGCGACAGGAAACGCCCCAAAGCGCAACGTGGACACATCCACATTTTTTAAAGAAAACAGAGGTGTTTTTTGCAAAGTACATACCTGTAGATTTTGGCCTCTAGCTCAGCCGGCACCTAGGGAAAGCTACCAAACCTGTGCATTTCTGAAAGCTAAAGACCTAGGGAAATCCAAGATGGGGTTACTTGTGTGGCTCGGACCAGGTTCTGTTACCCAGAATCCTTTGCAAACCTCAAAATTTGGCTAAAAAAACACATGTTCCTCACATTTCTGTGGCAGAAGGTTATGGAATCTGAAAGGAGCCACAAATTTCCTTCCACCCAGCGTTCCCCCAAGTCTCCCGATAAAAATGATACCTCACTTGTGTGGGTAGGCCTAGCGCCCGCGACAGGAAACGCCCCAAAGCGCAACGTGGACACATCCACATTTTTGAAAGAAAACAGAGGTGTTTTTTGCAAAGTGCCTTCCTGTAGATTTTGGCCTCTAGCTCAGCCGGCACCTAGGGAAACCTACGAAACCTGTGCATTTCTGAAAACTAGAGACCTAGGGAAATCCAAGATGGGGTGACTTGTGTGGCTCGGACCAGATTCTGTTACCCAGAATCCTTTGCAAACCTCAAAATTTGGCTAAAAAAACACATGTTCCTCACATTTCTGTGGCAGAAAGTTCTGGAATTTGAGAGGAGCCACAAATTTCCTTCCACCCAGCGTTCCCCCAAGTCTCCCGATAAAAATGATACCTCACTTGTGTGGGTAGGCCTAGCGCCCGCAGCAGAAAACGCCCAAAAGCGCAACGTGGACACATCCAAATTTTTGAAAGAAAACAGAGGTGTTTTTTGCAAAGTGCCTACCTGTATATTTTGGCCTCTAGCCAGCCGGCACCTAGGGAAACCTACCAAACCTGTGCATTTCTGAAAACTAGAGACCTAGGGGAATCCAAGATGGGGTGACTTGTGTGGCTCGGACCAGGTTCTGTTACCCAGAATCATTTGCAAACCTCAAAATTTGGCTAAAAAAACACATGTTCCTCACATTTCTGTGGCAGAAAGTTCTGGAATCTGAGAGGAGCCACAAATTTCCTTCCACCCAGCGTTCCCCCAAGCCTCCCGATAAAAATGATACCTCACTTGTGTGGGTAGGCCTAGCGCCCATGACAGAAAACGCCCCAAAGCGCAACGTGTACACATCCAAATTTTTGAAAGAAAACAGAGGTGTTTTTTGCAAAGTGCCTTCCTGTAGATTTTGGCCTCTAGCTCAGCCGGCACCTAGGGAAACCTACGAAACCTGTGCATTTCTGAAAACTAGAGACCTAGGGAAATCCAAGATGGGGTGACTTGTGTGGCTCGGACAAGATTCTGTTACCCAGAATCCTTTGCAAACCTCAAAATTTGGCTAAAAAAACACATGTTCCTCACATTTCTGTGGCAGAAAGTTCTGGAATCTGAGAGGAGCCACAAATTTCCTTCCACCCAGCGTTCCCCCAAGTCTCCTGATAAAAATGATACCTCACTTGTGTGGGTAGGCCTAACGCCCGCGACAGGAAACGCCCCAAACCGCAACGTGGACACATCCAAATTTTTGAAAGAAAACAGAGGTGTTTTTTGCAAAGTGCCTACCTGTAGATTTTGGCCTCTAGCTCAGCCGGTACCTAGGGAAACCTACCAAACCTGTGCATTTCTGAAAACTAGAGACCTAGGGGAATCCAGGATGGGGTGACTTGTGTGGCTCGGACCAGGTTCTGTTACCCAGAATCCTTTGCAAACCTCAAAATTTGTCTAAAAAAACACATGTTCCTCACATTTCTGTGGCAGAAAGTTCTGGAATCTGAGAGGAGCCGCAAATTTCCTTCCACCCAGCATTCCCCCAAGTCTCCCTATAAAAATGATACCTCACTTGTGTGGGTAGGACTAGCGCCCGCGACAGGAAACGCCCCAAAGCGCAACGTGGACACATCCAAATTTTTGAAAGAAAACAGAATTGTTTTTTGCAAAGTACCTACCTGTAGATTTTGGCCTCTAGCTCAGCCGGCACCTAGGGAAACCTACCAAACCTGTGCATTTCTGAAAACTAGAGACCTAGGGGAATCGAAGATGGGGTGACTTGTGTGGTTCGGAACAGGTTCTGTTACCCAGAATCCTTTGCAAACCATAAAATTTGGCTAAACAAACACATGTTCCTCACATTTCTGTGGCAGAAAGTTCTGGAATCTGAGAGGAGCCACAAATTTCCTTCCACCCATCGCTCTCCCAAGTCTCCCGATAAAAATGGTACCTCACTTGTGTGGGTAGGCCTAGCGGCCGGGACACAATATGCCCCAAAACAATACATGGACACATCACAGAAAACAGAGATGTTTTTAGCAAAGTGCCTACCTGTAGATTTTGGCCTCTAGCTCAGCCGGCACCTAGGGAAACCTACCAAACCTGTGCATTTCTGAAAACTAGAGACCTTGGGGAATCCAAGATGGGGTGACTTGTGTGGCTCGGACCAGGTTCTGTTACCCAGAATCCTTTGCAGACCTCAAAATGTGGCTAAAAAAACACATGTTCCTCACATTTCTGTGGCAGAAAGTTCTGGAATCTGAGAGGAGCCACAAATTTCATTCCACACAGCGTTCCCCCAAGTCTCCCGATAAAAATGATACCTCACTTGTGTGGGTAGGCCTAGAGGCCGCGACAGGACTCACCCCAAAACGCAACGTGGACACATCCCATTTTTTGAAAGAAAACAGAGCTGTTTTTTGCAAAGTGCCTACTTGTAGATTTTGGCCTCTAGCTCAGCCGGCACCTAGGGAAACCTACCAAACCTGTGCATTTCTGAAAACTAGAGACCCAGGGGAATCCAAGATGGGGTGACTTGTGTGGCTCGGACCAGGTTCTGTTACCCAGAATCCTTTGCAAACCTCAAAATTTGTCTAAAAAAACACATGTTCCTCACATTTCTGTGAAAGTTCTGGAATCTGAGAGGAGCCACAAATTTCCTTCCACCCAGCTTTCCCCCAAGTCTCCCGATAAAAATGATACCTCACTTGTGTGGGTAGGCCTTGCGCCCGCGACAGGAAATGCCCCAAAGCGCAACGTAGACACATCCACATTTTTGAAAGAAAACAGAGGTGTTTTTTGCAAAGTGCATACCTGTAGATTTTGGCCTCTAGCTCAGCCGGCACCTAGGGAAACCTACCAAACCTGTGCATTTCTGAAAACTAGAGACCTAGGGGAATCCAAGATGGGGTGACTTGTGTGGCTCGGACCAGATTCTGATACCCAGAATCCTTTGCAAACCTCAAAATTTGGCTAAAAAAACACATGTTCCTCACATTTCTGTGGCAGAAAGTTCTGGAATCTGAGAGGAGCCACAAATGTCCTTCCACCCAGCGTTCCCCCAAGTCTCTCGATAAAAATGATACCTCACTTGTGTGGGTAGGCCTAGCGCCCGCGACAGGAAACGCCCCAAAGCGCAACGTGGACACATCCACATTTTTGAAAGAAAACAGAGGTGTTTTTTGCAAAGTGCCTACCTGTAGATTTTGGCCTCTAGCTCAGCCGGCACCTAGGGAAACGTACGAAACCTGTGCATTTCTGAAAACTAGAGACCTAGGGGAATCCAAGATGGGGTGACTTGTGTGGCTCGGAGAAGGTTCTGTTACCCAGAATCCTTTGCAAACATCAAAAGTTGGCTAAAAAAACACATGTTCCTCAAATTTCTGTGGCAGAAAGTTCTGGAATCTGAGAGGAGCCACAAATTTCCTTCCACCCAGCGTTCCCCCAAGTCTCCCGATAAAAATGATACCTCACTTGTGTGGGTAGGCCTAGCGCCCGCAACAGAAAACGCCCCAAAGCGCAACGTGGACACATCCAAATTTTTGAAAGAAAACAGAGGTGTTTTTTGCAAAGTGCCTTCCTGTAGATTTTGGCCTCTAGCTCAGCCGGCACCTAGGGAAACCTACGAAACCTGTGCATTTCTGAAAACTAGAGACCTAGGGAAATCCAAGATGGGGTGACTTGTGTGGCTCGGACAAGATTCTGTTACCCAGAATCCTTTGCAAACCTCAAAATTTGGCTAAAAAAACACATGTTCCTCACATTTCTGTGGCAGAAAGTTCTGGAATCTGAGAGGAGCCACAAATTTCCTTCCACCCAGCGTTCCCCCAAGTCTCCTGATAAAAATGATACCTCACTTGTGTGGGTAGGCCTAACGCCCGCGACAGGAAACGCCCCAAACCGCAACGTGGACACATCCAAATTTTTGAAAGAAAACAGAGGTGTTTTTTGCAAAGTGCCTACCTGTAGATTTTGGCCTCTAGCTCAGCCGGTACCTAGGGAAACCTACCAAACCTGTGCATTTCTGAAAACTAGAGACCTAGGGGAATCCAGGATGGGGTGACTTGTGTGGCTCGGACCAGGTTCTGTTACCCAGAATCCTTTGCAAACCTCAAAATTTGTCTAAAAAAACACATGTTCCTCACATTTCTGTGGCAGAAAGTTCTGGAATCTGAGAGGAGCCGCAAATTTCCTTCCACCCAGCATTCCCCCAAGTCTCCCGATAAAAATGATACCTCACTTGTGTGGGTAGGACTAGCGCCCGCGACAGGAAACGCCCCAAAGCGCAACGTGGACACATCCAAATTTTTGAAAGAAAACAGAATTGTTTTTTGCAAAGTACCTACCTGTAGATTTTGGCCTCTAGCTCAGCCGGCACCTAGGGAAACCTACCAAACCTGTGCATTTCTGAAAACTAGAGACCTAGGGGAATCGAAGATGGGGTGACTTGTGTGGTTCGGAACAGGTTCTGTTACCCAGAATCCTTTGCAAACCATAAAATTTGGCTAAACAAACACATGTTCCTCACATTTCTGTGGCAGAAAGTTCTGGAATCTGAGAGGAGCCACAAATTTCCTTCCACCCATCGCTCTCCCAAGTCTCCCGATAAAAATGGTACCTCACTTGTGTGGGTAGGCCTAGCGGCCGGGACACAATATGCCCCAAAACAATACATGGACACATCACAGAAAACAGAGATGTTTTTAGCAAAGTGCCTACCTGTAGATTTTGGCCTCTAGCTCAGCCGGCACCTAGGGAAACCTACCAAACCTGTGCATTTCTGAAAACTAGAGACCTTGGGGAATCCAAGATGGGGTGACTTGTGTGGCTCGGACCAGGTTCTGTTACCCAGAATCCTTTGCAGACCTCAAAATGTGGCTAAAAAAACACATGTTCCTCACATTTCTGTGGCAGAAAGTTCTGGAATCTGAGAGGAGCCACAAATTTCATTCCACACAGCGTTCCCCCAAGTCTCCCGATAAAAATGATACCTCACTTGTGTGGGTAGGCCTAGAGGCCGCGACAGGACTCACCCCAAAACGCAAAGTGGACACATCCCATTTTTTGAAAGAAAACAGAGCTGTTTTTTGCAAAGTGCCTACTTGTAGATTTTGGCCTCTAGCTCAGCCGGCACCTAGGGAAACCTACCAAACCTGTGCATTTCTGAAAACTAGAGACCCAGGGGAATCCAAGATGGGGTGACTTGTGTGGCTCGGACCAGGTTCTGTTACCCAGAATCCTTTGCAAACCTCAAAATTTGTCTAAAAAAACACATGTTCCTCACATTTCTGTGAAAGTTCTGGAATCTGAGAGGAGCCACAAATTTCCTTCCACCCAGCTTTCCCCCAAGTCTCCCGATAAAAATGATACCTCACTTGTGTGGGTAGGCCTTGCGCCCGCGACAGGAAATGCCCCAAAGCGCAACGTAGACACATCCACATTTTTGAAAGAAAACAGAGGTGTTTTTTGCAAAGTGCATACCTGTAGATTTTGGCCTCTAGCTCAGCCGGCACCTAGGGAAACCTACCAAACCTGTGCATTTCTGAAAACTAGAGACCTAGGGGAATCCAAGATGGGGTGACTTGTGTGGCTCGGACCAGATTCTGATACCCAGAATCCTTTGCAAACCTCAAAATTTGGCTAAAAAAACACATGTTCCTCACATTTCTGTGGCAGAAAGTTCTGGAATCTGAGAGGAGCCACAAATGTCCTTCCACCCAGCGTTCCCCCAAGTCTCTCGATAAAAATGATACCTCACTTGTGTGGGTAGGCCTAGCGCCCGCGACAGGAAACGCCCCAAAGCGCAACGTGGACACATCCACATTTTTGAAAGAAAACAGAGGTGTTTTTTGCAAAGTGCCTACCTGTAGATTTTGGCCTCTAGCTCAGCCGGCACCTAGGGAAACGTACGAAACCTGTGCATTTCTGAAAACTAGAGACCTAGGGGAATCCAAGATGGGGTGACTTGTGTGGCTCGGAGAAGGTTCTGTTACCCAGAATCCTTTGCAAACATCAAAAGTTGGCTAAAAAAACACATGTTCCTCAAATTTCTGTGGCAGAAAGTTCTGGAATCTGAGAGGAGCCACAAATTTCCTTCCACCCAGCGTTCCCCCAAGTCTCCCGATAAAAATGATACCTCACTTGTGTGGGTAGGCCTAGCGCCCGCAACAGAAAACGCCCCAAAGCGCAACGTGGACACATCCAAATTTTTGAAAGAAAACAGAGGTGTTTTTTGCAAAGTGCCTACCTGTAGATTTTGGCCTCTAGCTCAGCCAGCACCTAGGGAAACCTACCAAACCTGTGCATTTCTGAAAACTAGAGACCTAGGGGAATCCAAGATGGGGTGACTTGTGTGGCTCGGACCAGGTTCTGTTACCCAGAATCCTTTGCAAACCTCAAAATTTGGCTAATAAAACACATGTTCCTCACATTTCTGTGGCAGAAAGTTCTGGAATCTGAGAGGAGCCACAAATTTCCTTCCACCCACCCAGCGTTCCCCCAAGTCTCCCGATAAAAATGATACCTCACTTGTGTGGGTAGGCCTAGAGGCCGCGACAGGACACACCCCAAAACGCAATGTGGACACATCCCATTTTTTGAAAGAAAACAGAGCTGTTTTTTGCAAAGTGCCTACCTGTAGATTTTGGCTTCTAGCTCAGCCGGCACCTAGGCAAACCTACCAAACCTGTGCATTTCTGAAAACTAGAGACCTAGGGGAATCCAAGATGGGGTGACTTGTGTGGCTCGGACCAGGTCCTGTTACCCAGAATCCTTTGCAAACCTCAAAATTTGGCTAAAAAAACACATGTTCCTCACATTTCTGTGGCAGAAAGTTCTGGAATCTGAGAGGAGCCACAAATTTCCTTCCACCCAGCGTTCCCCCAAGTCTCCCGATAAAAATGATACCTCACTTCTGTGGGTAGGCCTAGCGCCCGCGAAAGAAAACGCCCCAAAGCGCAACGTGTACACATCCAAATTTTTGAAAGAAAACAGAGGTGTTTTTTGCAAAGTGCCTTCCTGTAGATTTTGGCCTCTAGCTCAACCGGCACCTAGGGAAACCTACGAAACCTGTGCATTTCTGAAAACTAGAGACCTAGGGAAATCCAAGATGGGGTGACTTGTGTGACTCGGACCAGATTCTGTTACCCAGAATCCTTTGCAAACCTCAAAATTTGGCTAAAAAAACACATGTTCCTCACATTTCTGTGGCAGAAAGTTCTGGAATTTGAGAGGAGCCACAAATTTCCTTCCACCCAGCGTTCCCCCAAGTCTCCCGATAAAAATGATACCTCACTTGTGTGGGTAGGCTTAGCGCCCGCGACAGGAAACACCCCAAAGCGCAACGTGGACACATCCACATTTTTGAAAGAAAACAGAGGTGTTTTTTGCAAAGTGCCTACCTGTAGATTTTGGCCTCTAGCTCAGCCGGCACCTAGGGAAACCTACCAAGCCTGTGTATTTCTGAAAACTAGAGACCTAGGGGAATCCAAGATGGGGTGACTTGTGTGGCTCGGAGCAGGTTCTGTTACCCAGAATCCTTTGCAAACATCAAAATTTGGCTAAAAAAATACATGTTCCTCAAATTTCTGTGGCAGAAAGTTCTGGAATCTGAGAGGAGCCACAAATTTCCTTCCACCCAGCGTTCCCCCAAGTCTCCCGATAAAAATGATACCTCACTTCTGTGGGTAGGCCTAGCGCCCGCGAAAGAAAACGCCCCAAAGCGCAACGTGTACACATCCAAATTTTTGAAAGAAAACAGAGGTGTTTTTTGCAAAGTGCCTTCCTGTAGATTTTGGCCTCTAGCTCAACCGGCACCTAGGGAAACCTACGAAACCTGTGCATTTCTGAAAACTAGAGACCTAGGGAAATCCAAGATGGGGTGACTTGTGTGACTCGGACCAGATTCTGTTACCCAGAATCCTTTGCAAACCTCAAAATTTGGCTAAAAAAACACATGTTCCTCACATTTCTGTGGCAGAAAGTTCTGGAATTTGAGAGGAGCCACAAATTTCCTTCCACCCAGCGTTCCCCCAAGTCTCCCGATAAAAATGATACCTCACTTGTGTGGGTAGGCCTAGCGCCCGCGAAAGAAAACGCCCCAAAGCGCAACGTGTACACATCCAAATTTTTGAAAGAAAACAGAGGTGTTTTTTGCAAAGTGCCTTCCTGTAGATTTTGACCTCTAGCTCAGCCGGCACCTAGGGAAACCTACGAAACCTGTGCATTTCTGAAAACTAGAGACCTAGGGAAATCCAAGATGGGGTGACTTGTGTGGCTCGGACCAGATTCTGTTACCCAGAATCCTTTGCAAACCTCAAAATTTGGCTAAAAAAACACATGTTCCTCACATTTCTGTGGCAGAAAGTTCTGGAATTTGAGAGGAGCCACAAATTTCCTTCCACCCAGCGTTCCCCCAAGTCTCCCGATAAAAATGATACCTCACTTGTGTGGGTAGGCCTAGCGCCCGCAGCAGAAAACGCCCAAAAGCGCAACGTGGACACATCCAAATTTTTGAAAGAAAACAGAGGTGTTTTTTGCAAAGTGCCTACCTGTATATTTTGGCCTCTAGCTCAGCCGGCACCTAGGGAAACCTACCAAACTTGTGCATTTCTGAAAACTAGAGACCTAGGGGAATCCAAGATGGGGTGACTTGTGTGGCTCGGACCAGGTTCTGTTACCCAGAATCCTTTGCAAACCTCAAAATTTGGCTAAAAAAACACATGTTCCTCACATTTCTGTGGCAGTAAGTTCTGGAATCTGAGAGGAGCCACAAATTTCCTTCCACCCAGCGTTCCCCCAAGTCTCCCGATAAAAATTATACCTCACTTGTGTGGGTAGGCCTAGCGGCCGCGACAGGAAACACCCCAAAGCGCAACGTGGACACATCCACATTTTTGAAAGAAAACAGAGGTGTTTTTTGCAAAGTGCCTACCTGTAGATTTTGGCCTCTAGCTCAGCCGGCACCTAGGGAAACCTACCAAGCCTGTGCATTTCTGAAAACTAGATACCTAGGGGAATCCAAGATGGGGTGACTTGTGTGGCTCGGAGCAGGTTCTGTTACCCAGAATCCTTTGCAAACATCAAAATTTGGCTAAAAAAACACATGTTCCTCACATTTCTGTGGCAGAAAGTTCTGGAATCTGAGAAGAGCCACAAATTTCCTTCCACCCAGCGTTCCCCCAAACCTCCCGATAAAAATGATACCTCACTTGTGTGGGTAGGCCTAGCGCCCGTGACAGCAAACGCCCCAAAGCGCAACGTGTACACATCCAAATTTTTGAAAGAAAAGAGAGGTGTTTTTTGCAAAGTGCCTTCCTGTAGATTTTGGCCTCTAGCTCAGCCGGCACCTAGGGAAACCTACGAAACCTGTGCATTTCTGAAAACTAGAGACCTAGGGAAATCCAAGATGGGGTGACTTGTGTGGCTAGGACAAGATTCTGTTACCCAGAATCCTTTGCAAACCTCAAAATTTGGCTAAAAAAACACATGTTCCTCACATTTCTGTGGCAGAAAGTTCTGGAATCTGAGAGGAGCCACAAATTTCCTTCCACCCAGCGTTCCCCCAAGTCTCCTGATAAAAATGATACCTCACTTGTGTGGGTAGGCCTAACGCCCGCGACAGGAAACGCCCCAAACCACAACGTGGACACATCCAAATTTTTGAAAGAAAACAGAGGTGTTTTTTGCAAAGTGCCTACCTGTAGATTTTGGCCTCTAGCTCAGCCGGCACCTAGGGAAACCTACCAAACCTGTGCATTTCTGAAAACTAGAGACCTAGGGGAATCCAGGATGGGGTGACTTGTGTGGCTCGGACCAGGTTCTGTTACCCAGAATCCTTTGCAAACCTCAAAATTTGTCTAAAAAAACACATGTTCCTCACATTTCTGTGGCAGAAAGTTCTGGAATCTGAGAGGAGCCGCAAATTTCCTTCCACCCAGCATTCCCCCAAGTCTCCCGATAAAAATGATACCTCACTTGTGTGGGTAGGACTAGCGCCCGCGACAGGAAACGCCGCAAAGCGCAACGTGGACACATCCAAATTTTTGAAAGAAAACAGAGGTGTTTTTTGCAAAGTACCTACCTGTAGATTTTGGCCTCTAGCTCAGCCGGCACCTAGGGAAACCTACCAAACCTGTGCATTTCTGAAAACTAGAGACCTAGGGGAATCGAAGATGGGGTGACTTGTGTGGTTCGGAACAGGTTCTGTTACCCAGAATCCTTTGCAAACCATAAAATTTGGCTAAACAGACACATGTTCCTCACATTTCTGTGGCAGAAAGTTCTGGAATCTGAGAGGAGCCACAAATTTCCTTCCACCCATCGCTCTCCCAAGTCTCCCGATAAAAATGGTACCTCACTTGTGTGGGTAGGCCTAGCGGCCGGGACACAATATGCCCCAAAACAATACATGGACACATCACAGAAAACAGAGATGTTTTTAGCAAAGTGCCTACCTGTAGATTTTGGCCTCTAGCTCAGCCGGCTCCTAGGGAAACATACCACACCTGTGCATTTCTGAAAACTAGAGACCTAGGGGAATCCAAGATGGGGTTACTTGTGTGGCTCGGACCAAGTTCTGTTACCCAGAATCCTTTTCGAACCTCAAAATTTGGCTAAAAAAACACATGTTCCTCACATTTCTGTGGCAGAAAGTTCTGGAATCTGAGAGGAGCCACAAATTTCCTTCCACTCAGCGTTCCCCCAAGTCTCCCGATAAAAATGATACCTCACTTGTGTGGGTAGGCCTAGCGCCAGTGAAAGAAAACACCCCAAAGCGCAACGTGTACACATCCAAATTTTTTAAAGAAAACAGAGGTGTTTTTTGCAAAGTGCCTTCCTGTAGATTTTGCCCTCTAGCTCAGCCGGCACCTAGAGAAACCTACGAAACCTGTGCATTTCTGAAAACTAGAGACCTGGGGAAATCCAAGATGGGGTGACTTGTGTGGCTCGGACCAGATTCTGTTACCCAGAATCCTTTGCAAACCTCAAAATTTGTCTAAAAAAACACATGTTCCTCACATTTCTGTGGCAGAAAGTTCTGGAATCTGAGAGGAGCCACAAATTTCCTTACTCCCAGCGTTCCCCCAAGTCTCCCGATAAAAATGATACCTCACTTGTGTGGGTAGGACTAGCGCCCACGACAGGAAACGCCCCAAAGCGCAACGTGGACACATCCAAATTTTTGAAAGAAAACAGAGGTGTTTTTTGCAAAGTACCTACCTGTAGATTTTGGCCTCTAGCTCAGCCGGCACCTAGGGAAACCTACCAAACCTGTGCATTTCTGAAAACTAAAGACCTAGGGGAATCCAAGATGGGGTTACTTGTGTGGCTCGGACCAAGTTCTGTTACCCAGAATCCTTTGCAAACCACTAAATTTGGCTAAAAAAACACATGTTCCTCACATTTCTGTGGCAGAAAGTTTTGGAATCTGAGAGGAGCCACAAATATCCTTCTACCCAGCGTTCCCCCAAGTCTCCCGATCAAAATGATACCTCACTTGTGTGGGTAGGCCTAGCGCCCGCGACAGGAAACGCCCCAAAGCGCAACGTGGATACATCAAAATTTTTGAAAGAAAACAGAGGTGTTTTTTGCAAAGTACCTACTTGTAGATTTTGGCCTCTAGCTCAGCCGACACCTAGGGAAACCTACCAAACCTGTGCATTTCTGAAAACTAGAGACCTAAGGGAATCGAAGATGGGGTGACTTGTGTGGTTCGGAACAGGTTCTGTTACCCAGAATCCTTTGCAAACCATAAAATTTGGCTAAAAAAACACATGTTCCTCACATTTCTGTGGCAGAAAGTTCTGGAATCTGAGAGGAGCCACAAATTTCCTTCCACCCATCGCTCTCCCAAGTCTCCCGATAAAAATGGTACCTCACTTGTGTGGGTAGGCCTAGCGGCCGGGACACAATATGCCCCAAAACAATACATGGACACATCACAGAAAACAGAGATGTTTTTAGCAAAGTGCCTACCTGTAGATTTTGGCCTCTAGCTCAGCCGGCACCTAGGGAAACCTACCAAACCTGTGCATTTCTGAAAACTAGAGACCTTGGGGAATCCAAAATGGGGTGACTTGTGTGGCTCGGACCAGGTTCTGTTACCCAGAATCCTTTGCAGACCTCAAAATGTGGCTAAAAAAACACATGTTCCTCACATTTCTGTGGCAGAAAGTTCTGGAATCTGGGAGGAGCCACAAATTTCCTTCCACACAGCGTTCCCCCAAGTCTCCCGATAAAAATGATACCTCACTTGTGTGGGTAGGCCTAGAGGCCGCGACAGGACACACCCCAAAACGCAACGTGGACACATCCCATTTTTTGAAAGAAAACAGAGCTGTTTTTTGCAAAGTGCCTACCTGTAGATTTTGGCCTCTAGCTCAGCCGGCACCTAGGGAAACCTACCAAACCTGTGCATTTCTGAAAACTAGAGACCCAGGGGAATCCAAGATGGGGTGACTTGTGTGGCTCGGACCAGGTTCTGTTACCCAAAATCCTTTGCAAACCTCAAAATTTGTCTAAAAAAACACATGTTCCTCACATTTCTGTGGCAGAAAGTTCTGGAATCTGAGAGGAGCCACAAATTTCCTTCCACCCAGCGTTCCCCCAAGTCTCCCGATAAAAATGATACCTCACTTGTGTGGGTAGGCCTTGCGCCCGCGACAGGAAACGCCCCAAAGCGCAACGTGTACACATCCACATTTTTGAAAGAAAACAGAGGTGTTTTTTGCAAAGTGCCTACCTGTAGATTTTGGCCTCTAGCTCAGCCGGCACCTAGGGAAACCTACCAAACCTGTGCATTTCTGAAAACTAGAGACCTAGGGGAATCCAAGATGGGGTGACTTGTGTGGCTCGGACCAGATTCTGTTACCCAGAATCCTTTGCAAACCTCAAAATTTGGCTAAAAAAACACATGTTCCTCACATTTCTGTGGCAGAAAGTTCTGGAATCTGAGAGGAGCCACAAATTTCCTTCCACCCAGCGTTCCCCCAAGACTCCCGATAAAAATGATACCTCACTTGTGTGGGTAGGCCTAGCGCCCGCAACAGAAAACGCCCCAAAGCGCAACGTGGACACATCCAAATTTTTGAAAGAAAACAGAGGTGTTTTTTGCAAAGTGCCTTCCTGTAGATTTTGGCCTCTAGCTCAGCCGGCACCTAGGGAAACCTACCAAACCTGTGCTTTTCTGAAAACTAAAGACCTAGGGGAATCCAAGATGGGGTTACTTGTGTGGCTCGGACCAGGTTCTGTTACCCAGAATCCTTTGCAAACCTCAAAATTTGGCTAAAAAAACACATGTTCCTCACATTTCTGTGGCAGAAAGTTCTGGAATCTGAGAGGAGCCACAAATTTCCTTCCACCCAGCGTTCCCCCAAGTCTCCCGATAAAAATGATACCTCACTTGTGTGGGTAGGCCTAGCGCCCGCAACAGAAAACGCCCCAAAGCACAACTTGGACACATCCAAATTTTTGAAAGAAAACAGAGGTGTTTTTTGCATTGTGCCAACCTGTAGATTTTGGCCTCTAGCTCAGCCGGCACCTAGGGAAACCTACCAAACCTGTGCATTTCGGAAAACTAGAGACCTAGGGGAATCCAAGATGGGGTGACTTGTGTGGCTCGGACCAGGTTCTGTCACCCAGAATCCTTTTCAAACCTCAAAATTTGGCTAAAAAAACACATGTTCCTCACATTTCTGTGGCAGAAAGTTCTGGAATCTGAGAGGAGCCACAAATTTCCTAACACCCAGCGTTCCCCCAAGTCTCCCGATAAAAATGATACCTCTCTTGTGTGGGTAGGCCTAACGCCCGTGACAGGAAACGCCCCAAAGCGCAACGTGGACACATCCAAATTTTTGAAAGAAAACAGAGGTGTTTTTTGCAAAGTGCCTACCTGTAGATTTTGGCCTCTAGCTCAGCCGACACCTAGGGAAACCTACCAAACCTGTGCATTTCTGCAAACTAGAGACCTAGGGGAATCCAGGATGGGGTGACTTGTGTGGCTCGGACCAGGTTCTGTTACCCAGAATCCTTTGCAAACCTCAAAATTTGGCTAAAAAAACACATGTTCCTCACATTTCTGTGGCAGAAAGTTCTGGAATCTGAGAGGAGCCACAAATTTCCTTCCACCCAGCGTTCCCCCAAGTCTCCCGATAAAAATGATACCTCACTTGTGTTGGTAGGACTAGCGCCCGCGACAGGAAACGCCCCAAAGCGCAACGTGGACACATCCACATTTTTGAAAGAAAACAGAGGTGTTTTTTGCAAAGTACCTACCTGTAGATTTTGGCCTCTAGCTCAGCCGGCACCTAGGGAAACCTACCAAACCTGTGCATTTCTGAAAACTAAAGACCTAGGGGAATCCAAGATGGGGTTACTTGTGTGGCTCGGACCAAGTTCTGTTACCCAGAATCCTTTGCAAACCTCAAAATTTGGCTAAAAAAACACATGTTCCTCATATTTCTGTGGCAGAAAGTTTTGGAATCTGAGAGGAGCCACAAATGTCCTTCTACCCAGCGTTCCCCCAAGTCTCCCGATAAAAATGATACCTCACTTGTGTGGGTAGGCCTAGCGCCCGCAACAGGAAACGCCCCAAAGCGCAACGTGGACACATCCAAATTTTTGAAAGAAAACAGAGGTGTTTTTTGCAAAGTACCTACCTGTAGATTTTGGCCTCTAGCTCAGCCGGCACCAAGGGAAACCTACCAAGCCTGTGCATTTCTGAAAACTAGACACCTAGGGGAATCGAAGATGGGGTGACTTGTGTGGCTCGGACTAGGTTCTGTTACCCAGAATCCTTTGCAAACCATAAAATTTGGCTAAAAAAACACATGTTCCTCACATTTCTGTGGCTGAAAGTTCTGGAATCTGAGAGGAGCCACAAATGTCCTTCCACCCAGTGCTCTCCCAAGTCTCCCGATAAAAATGGTACCTCACTTGTGTGGGTAGGCCTAGCGCCCGCCACAGGATATGCCCCAAAACACAACATGGACACATCACAGAAAACAGAGCTGTTTTTTGCAAAGTGCCTACCTGTAGATTTTGGCCTCTAGCTCAGCCGGCACCTAGGGAAACCTACCAAACCTGTGCATTTCTGAAAACTAGAGACCTAGGGGAATCCAAGATGGGGTGACTTGTGTGGCTCGGAGCAGGTTCTGTTACCCAGAATCCTTTGCAAACATCAAAATTTGGCTAAAAAAATACATGTTCCTCAAATTTCTGTGGCAGAAAGTTCTGGAATCTGAGAGGAGCCACAAATTTCCTTCCACCCAGCGTTCCCCCAAGTCTCCCGATAAAAATGATACCTCACTTGTGTGGGTAGGCCTAGCGCCCGCGAAAGAAAACGCCCCAAAGCGCAACGTGTACTTATCCAAATTTTTGAAAGAAAACAGAGGTGTTTTTTGCAAAGTGCCTTCCTGTAGATTTTGGCCTCTAGCTCAGCCGGCACCTAGGGAAACCTACGAAACCTGTGCATTTCTGAAAACTAGAGACCTAGGGAAATCCAAGATGGGGTGACTTGTGTGGCTCGGACCAGATTCTCTTACCCAGAATCCTTTGCAAACCTCAAAATTTGGCTAAAAAAACACATGTTCCTCACATTTCTGTGGCAGAAAGTTCTGGAATTTGAGAGGAGCCACAAATTTCCTTCCACCCAGCGTTCCCCCAAGTCTCCCGATAAAAATGATACCTCACTTGTGTGGGTAGGCCTAGCGCCCGCAGCAGAAAACGCCCAAAAGCGCAACGTGGACACATCCAAATTTTTGAAAGAAAACAGAGGTGTTTTTTGCAAAGTGCCTACCTGTATATTTTGGCCTCTAGCTCAGCCGGCACCTAGGGAAACCTACCAAACCTGTGCATTTCTGAAAACTAGAGACCTAGGGGAATCCAACATGGGGTGACTTGTGTGGCTCGGACCAGGTTCTGTTACCCAGAATCCTTTGCAAACCTCAAAATTTGGCTAAAAAAACACATGTTCCTCACATTTCTGTGGCAGAAAGTTCTGGAATCTGAGAGGAGCCACAAATTTCCTTCCACCCAGCGTTCCCCCAAGTCTCCCGATAAAAATGATACCTCATTTGTGTGGGTAGGCCTAGCGGCCGCGACAAAAAACACCCCAAAGCGCAACGTGGACACATCCACATTTTTGAAAGAAAACAGAGGTGTTTTTTGCAAAGTGCCTACCTGTAGATTTTGGCCTCTAGCTCAGCCGGCACCTAGGGAAACCTACCAAGCCTGTGCATTTCTGAAAACTAGAGACCTAGGAGAATCCAAGATGGGGTGACTTGTGTGGCTCGGAGCAGGTTCTGTTACCCAGAATCCTTTGCAAACATCAACATTTGGCTAAAAAAACACATGTTCCTCACATTTCTGTGGCAGAAAGTTCTGGAATCTGAGAGGAGCCACAAATTTCCTTCCACCCAGCGTTCCCCCAAGCCTCCCGATAAAAATGATACCTCACTTGTGTGGGTAGGCCTAGCGCCCGTGACAGAAAACGCCCCAAAGCGCAACGTGTACACATCCAAATTTTTTCAAGAAAACAGAGGTGTTTCTTGCAAAGTGCCTTCCTGTAGGTTTTGGCCTCTAGCTCAGCCGGCACCTAGGGAAACCTACGAAACCTGTGCATTTCTGAAAACTAGAGACCTAGGGAAATCCAAGATGGGGTGACTTGTGTGGCTCGGACAAGATTCTGTTACCCAGAATCCTTTGCAAACCTCAAAATTTGGCTAAAAAAACACATGTTCCTCACATTTCTGTGGCAGAAAGTTCTGGAATCTGAGAGGAGCCACAAATTTCCTTCCACCCAGCGTTCCCCCATGTCTCCCGATAAAAATGATACCTCACTTGTGTGGGTAGGCCTAACGCCCGCGACAGGAAACGCCCCAAACCGCAACGTGGACACATCCAAATTTTTTAAAGAAAACAGAGGTGTTTTTTGCAAAGTGCCTACCTGTAGATTTTGGCCTCTAGCTCAGCCGGCACCTAGGGAAACCTACCAAACCTGTGCATTTCTGAAAACTAGAGACCTAGGGGAATCCAGGATGGGGTGACTTGTGTGGCTCGGACCAGGTTCTGTTACCCAGAATCCTTTGCAAACCTCAAAATTTGTCTAAAAAAACACATGTTCCTCACATTTCTGTGGCAGAAAGTTCTGGAATCTGAGAGGAGCCACAAATTTCCTTCCACCCAGCGTTCCCCCAAGTCTCCCGATAAAAATGATACCTCACTTGTGTGGGTAGGACTAGCGCCCACGACAGGAAACGCCCCAAAGCGCAACGTGGACACATCCAAATTTTTTAAAGAAAACAGAGGTGTTTTTTGCAAAGTACCTACCTGTAGATTTTGGCCTCTAGCTCAGCCGGCACCTAGGGAAACCTACCAAACCTGTGCATTTCTGAAAACTAAAGACCTAGGGGAATCCAAGATGGGGTTACTTGTGTGGCTCGGACCAAGTTCTGTTACCCAGAATCCTTTGCAAACCTCTAAATTTGGCTAAAAAAACACATGTTCCTCACATTTCTGTGGCAGAAAGTTTTGAAATCTGAGAGGAGCCACAAATGTCCTTCTACCCAGCGTTCCCCCAAGTCTCCCGATAAAAATGATACCTCACTTGTGTGGGTAGGCCTAGCGCCCGCGACAGGAAACGCCCCAAAGCGCAACGTTGATACATCAAAATTTTTGAAAGAAAACAGAGGTGTTTTTTGCAAAGTACCTACCTGTAGATTTTGGCCTCTAGCTCAGCCGGCACCTAGGGAAACCTACCAAACCTGTGCATTTCTGAAAACTAGAGACCTAGGGGAATCGAAGATGGGGTGACTTGTGTGGTTCGGAACAGGTTCTGTTACCCAGAATCCTTTGCAAACCATAAAATTTGGCTAAAAAAACACATGTTCCTCACATTTCTGTGGCTGAAAGTTCTGGAATCTGAGAGGAGCCACAAATTTCCTTCCACCCAGTGCTCTCCCAAGTCTCCCGATAAAAATGGTACCTCACTTGTGTGGGTAGGCCTAGCGCCCGCGAGAGGATATGCCCCAAAACACAACATGGACACATCACAGAAAACAGAGGTGTTTTTTGCAAAGTACCTACCTGTAGATTTTGGCCTCTAGCTCAGCCGGCACCTAGGGAAACCTACCAAACCTGTGCATTTCTGAAAACTAAAGACCTAGGGGAATCCAAGATGGGGTTACTTGTGTGGCTCGGACCAAGTTCTGTTACCCAGAATCCTTTGCAAACCTCAAAATTTGGCTAAAAAAAACCACATGTTCCTCACATTTCTGTGGCAGAAAGTTTTGGAATCTGAGAGGAGCCACAAATGTCCTTCTACCCAGCGTTCCCCCAAGTCTCCCGATAAAAATGACACCTCACTTGTGTGGGTAGGCTTAGCGCCCGCGACAGGAAACCCCCCAAAGCGCAACGTGGACACATCCAAATTTTTGAAAGAAAACAGAGGTGTTTTTTGCAAAGTACCTACCTGTAGATTTTGGCCTCTAGCTCAGCCGGCACCTAGGGAAACCTACCAAACCTGTGCATTTCTGAAAACTAGAGACCTAGGGGAATCCAAGATGGGGTGACTTGTGTGGCTCGGACCAGGTTCTGTTACCCAGAATCCTTTGCAAACCTCAAAATTTGGCTAAAAAAACACATGTTCCTCACATTTCTGTGGTAGAAAGTTCTGGAATCTGAGAGGAGCCACAAATTTCCTTCCACCCAGCGTTCCCCCAAGTCTCCCGATAAAAATGATACCTCACTTGTGTGGGTAGGCCTAGCGCCCGCGACAGGAAACGCCCCAAAGCGCAACGTGGACACATCCACATTTTTGAAAGAAAACAGAGGTGTTTTTTGCAAAGTGCCTACCTGTAGATTTTGGCCTCTAACTCAGCCGGCACCTAAGGAAACCTACCAAGCCTGTGCATTTCTGAAAACTAGAGACCTAGGGGAATCCAAGATGGGGTGACTTGTGGGGCTCGGAGCAGGTTCTGTTACCCAGAATCCATTGCAAACATCAAAATTTGGCTAAAAAAACACATGTTCCTCAAATTTCTGTGGCAGAAAGTTCTGGAATCTGAGAGGAGACACAAATTTCCTTCCACCCAGCGTTCCCCCAAGTCTCGCGATAAAAATTATACCTCACTTGTGTGGGTAGGCCTAGCGCCCGCGACAGAAAATGCCCCAAAGCGCAACGTGGACACATCCAAATTTTTGAAAGAAAACAGAGGTGTTTTTTGCAAAGTGCCTACCTGTAGATTTTGGCCTCTAGCTCAGCCGGCACCTAGGGAAACCTACAAAACCTGTGCATTTCTGAAAACTAGAGACCTGGGGAAATCCAAGATGGGGTGACTTGTGTGGCTCGGACCAGGTTCTGTTACCCGGAATCCTTTGCAAACCTCAAAATTTGGCTAAAAAAACACATGTTCCTCACATTTCTGTGGCAGAAAGTTCTGGAATCTGAGAGGAGCCACAAATTTCCTTCCACCCAGCGTCCCCCAAGTCTCCCGATAAAAATGATACCTCACTTGTGTGGGTAGGCCTAGCGCCCGTGAAAGAAACACCCCAAAGCGCAACGTGTACACATCCAAATTTTTTAAAGAAAACAGAGGTGTTTTTTGCAAAGTGCCTTCCTGTAGATTTTGCCCTCTAGCTCAGCCGGCACCTAGGGAAACCTACGAAACCTGTGCATTCATTTCTGAAAACTAAAGACCTAGGGGAATCCAAGATGGGGTGACTTGTGTGGCTCGGACCAGGTTCTGTTACACAGAATCCTTTGCAAACCTCAAAATTTGGCTAAAAAAACACATGTTCCTCACATTTCTGTGGTAGAAAGTTCTGGAATCTGAGAGGAGCCACAAATTTCCTTCCACCCAGCGTTCCCCCAAGTCTCCCGATAAAAATGATACCTCACTTGTGTGGGTAGGCCTAGCGCCCCCAACAGAAAACGCCCCAAAGCGCAACATGGACACATCCAAATTTTTGAAAGAAAACAGAGGTGTTTTTTGCAAAGTGCCTACCTGTAGATTTTGGCCTCTAGCTCAGCCGGCACCTAGGGAAACCTACCAAACCTGTGCATTTCTGAAAACTAGAGACCTAGGGGAATCGAAGATGGGGTGACTTGTGTGGCTCGGACCAGGTTCTGTTACCCAGAATCCTTTGCAAACCTCTAAATTTGGCTAAAAAAACACATGTTCCTCACATTTCTGTGGCAGAAAGTTTTGGAATCTGAGAGGAGCCACAAATGTCCTTCTACCCAGCGTTCCCCCAAGTCTCCCGATAAAAATGATACCTCACTTGTGTGGGTAGGCCTAGCGCCCGCGACAGGAAACGCCCCAAAGCGCAACATGGACACATCCAAATTTTTGAAAGAAAACAGAGGTGTTTTTTGCAAAGTACCTACCTGTAGATTTTAGCCTCTAGCTCAGCCGGCGCCTAGGGAAACCTACCACACCTGTGCATTTCTGAAAACTAGAGACCTAGGGGAATCCAAGATGGGGTTACTTGTGTGGCTCGGACCAAGTTCTGTTACCCAGAATCCTTTTCGAACCTCAAAATTTGGCTAAAAAAACACATGTTCCTCACATTTCTGTGGCAGAAAGTTCTGGAATCTGAGAGGAGCCACAAATTTCCTTCCACCCAGCGTTCCCCCAAGTCTCCCGATAAAAATGATACCTCACTTGTGTGGGTAGGCCTAGCGCCCGTGAAAGAAAACACCCCAAAGCGCAACGTGTACACATCCAAAATTTTTAAAGAAAACAGAGGTGTTTTTTGCAAAGTGCCTTCCTGTAGATTTTGCCCTCTAACTCAGCCTGCACCTAGGGAAACCTACGAAACCTGTGCATTTCTGAAAACTAGAGACCTGGGGAAATCCAAGATGGGGTGACTTGTGTGGCTCGGACCAGATTCTGTTACCCAGAATCCTTTGCAAACCTCAAAATTTGGCTAAAAAAACACATGTTCCTCACATTTCTGTGGCAGAAAGTTCTGGAATCTGAGAGGAGCCACAAATTTCCTTGAACCCAGCGTTCCCCCAAGTCTCCCGATAAAAATGATACCTCACTTGTGTGGGTAGGCCTAGCGCCCGCAACAGAAAACGCACCAAAGCGCAACATGGACACATCCAAATTTTTGAAAGAAAACAGAGGTGTTTTTTGCAAAGTGCCTACCTGTATATTTTGGCCTCTAGCTCAGCCGGCACCTAGGGAAACCTACCAAACCTGTGCATTTCTGAAAACTAGAGACCTAGGGGAATCTAAGATGGGGTGACTTGTGTGGCTCGGACCAGGTTCTGTTACCCAGAATCCTTTGCAAACCTCAAAATTTGGCTAAAAAAACACATGTTCCTCACATTTCTGTGGCAGAAAGTTCTGGAATCTGAGAGGAGCCACAAATTTCCTTCCACCCAGCGTTCCCCCAAGTCTCCCGATAAAAATTATACCTCACTTGTGTGCGTAGGCCTTGCGGCCGCGACAAAAAACACCCCAAATCGCAACGTGGACACATCCACATTTTTGAAAGAAAACAGAGGTGTTTTTTGCAAAGTGCCTTCCTGTAGATTTTGGCCTCTAGCTCAGCCGGCACCTAGGGAACCCTACCAAGCCTGTGCATTTCTGAAAACTAGAGACGTAGGGGAATCCAAGATGGGGTGACTTGTGTGGCTCGGAGCAGGTTCTGTTACCCAGAATCCTTTGCAAACATCAAAATTTGGCTAAAAAAACACATGTTCCTCACATTTCTGTGGCAGAAAGTTCTGGAATCTGAGAGGAGCCACAAATTTCCTTCCACCCAGCGTTCCCCCAAGTCTCCCGATAAAAATGATACCTCACTTGTGTGGGTAGGCCTAACGCCCGCGACAGGAAACGCCCCAAACCGCAACGTGGACACATCCAAATTTTTGAAAGAAAACAGAGGTGTTTTTTGCAAAGTGCCTACCTGTAGATTTTGGCCTGTAGCTCAGCCGGCACCTAGGGAAACCTACCAAACCTGTGCATTTCTGAAAACTAAAGACCTAGGGGAATCCAAGATGGGGTGACTTGTGTGGCTCGGACCAGGTTCTGTTACCCAGAATCCTTTGCAAACCTCAAAATTTGGCTAAAAAAACACATGTTCCTCACATTTCTGTGGCAGAAAGTTCTGGAATCTGAGAGGAGCCACAAATTTCCTTCCACCCAGCGTTCCCCCAAGTCTCCCGATAAAAATTATACCTCACTTGTGTGGGTAGGCCTAGCGGCCGCGACAGAAAACACCCCAAAGCGCAACGTGGACACATCCACATTTTTGAAAGAAAACAGAGGTGTTTTTTGCAAAGTGCCTACCTGTAGATTTTGGCCTCTAGCTCAGCCGGCACCTAGGGAAACCTACCACACCTGTGCATTTCTGAAAACTAGAGACCTAGGAGAATCCAAGATGGGGTGACTTGTGTGGCTCGGAGCAGGTTCTGTTACCCAGAATCCTTTGCAAACATCAAAATTTGGCTAAAAAAACACATGTTCCTCACATTTCTGTGGCAGAAAGTTCTGGAATCTGAGAGGAGCCACAAATTTCCTTCCACCCAGCGTTCCCCCAAGCCTCCCGATAAAAATGATACCTCACTTGTGTGGGTAGGCCTAGCGCCCGTGACAGAAAACGCCCCAAAGCGCAACGTGTACACATCCAAATTTTTTAAAGAAAACAGAGGTGTTTTTTGCAAAGTGCCTTCCTGTAGGTTTTGGCCTCTAGCTCAGCCGGCACCTAGGGAAACCTACGAAACCTGTGCATTTCTGAAAACTAGAGACCTAGGGAAATCCAAGATGGGGTGACTTGTGTGGCTCGGACAAGATTCTGTTACCCAGAATCCTTTGCAAACCTCAAAATTTGGCTAAAAAAACACATGTTCCTCACATTTCTGTGGCAGAAAGTTCTGGAATCTGAGAGGAGCCACAAATTTCCTTCCACCCAGCGTTCCCCCATGTCTCCCGATAAAAATGATACCTCACTTGTGTGGGTAGGCCTAACGCCCGCGACAGGAAACGCCCCAAACCGCAACGTGGACACATCCAAATTTTTGAAAGAAAACAGAGGTGTTTTTTGCAAAGTGCCTACCTGTAGATTTTGGCCTCTAGCTCAGCCGGCACCTAGGGAAACCTACCAAACCTGTGCATTTCTGAAAACTAGAGACCTAGGGGAATCCAGGATGGGGTGACTTGTGTGGCTGGGACCAGGTTCTGTTACCCAGAATCCTTTGCAAACCTCAAAATTTGTCTAAAAAAACACATGTTCCTCACATTTCTGTGGCAGAAAGTTCTGGAATCTGAGAGGAGCCACAAATTTCCTTCCACCCAGCGTTCCCCCAAGTCTCCCGATAAAAATGATACCTCACTTGTGTGGGTAGGACTAGCGCCCACGACAGGAAACGCCCCAAAGCGCAACGTGGACACATCCAAATTTTTGAAAGAAAACAGAGGTGTTTTTTGCAAAGTACCTACCTGTAGATTTTGGCCTCTAGCTCAGCCGGCACCTAGGGAAACCTACCAAACCTGTGCATTTCTGAAAACTAAAGACCTAGGGGAATCCAAGATGGGGTTACTTGTGTGGCTCGGACCAAGTTCTGTTACCCAGAATCCTTTGCAAACCTCTAAATTTGGCTAAAAAAACACATGTTCCTCACATTTCTGTGGCAGAAAGTTTTGGAATCTGAGAGGAGCCACAAATGTCCTTCTACCCAGCGTTCCCCCAAGTCTCCCGATAAAAATGATACCTCACTTGTGTGGGTAGGCCTAGCGCCCGCGACAGGAAACGCCCCAAAGCGCAACGTGGATACATCAAAATTTTTGAAAGAAAACAGAGGTGTTTTTTGCAAAGTACCTACCTGTAGATTTTGGCCTCTAGCTCAGCCGGCACCTAGGGAAACCTACCAAACCTGTGCATTTCTGAAAACTAGAGACCTAGGGGAATCGAAGATGGGGTGACTTGTGTGGTTCGGAACAGGTTCTGTTACCCAGAATCCTTTGCAAACCATAACATTTGGCTAAAAAAACACATGTTCCTCACATTTCTGTGGCTGAAAGTTCTGGAATCTGAGAGGAGCCACAAATTTCCTTCCACCCAGCGTTCCCCCAAGTCTCCCGATAAAAATGATACCTCACTTGTGTGGGTAGGCCTAGCGCCCCCAACAGAAAACGCCCCAAAGCGCAACATGGACACATCCAAATTTTTGAAAGAAAACAGAGGTGTTTTTTGCAAAGTGCCTACCTGTAGATTTTGGCCTCTAGCTCAGCCGGCACCTAGGGAAACCTACCAAACCTGTGCATTTCTGAAAACTAGAGACCTAGGGGAATCGAAGATGGGGTGACTTGTGTGGCTCGGACCAGGTTCTGTTACCCAGAATCCTTTGCAAACCTCTAAATTTGGCTAAAAAAACACATGTTCCTCACATTTCTGTGGCAGAAAGTTTTGGAATCTGAGAGGAGCCACAAATGTCCTTCTACCCAGCGTTCCCCCAAGTCTCCCGATAAAAATGATACCTCACTTGTGTGGGTAGGCCTAGCGCCCGCGACAGGAAACGCCCCAAAGCGCAACGTGGACACATCCAAATTTTTGAAAGAAAACAGAGGTGTTTTTTGCAAAGTACCTACCTGTAGATTTTGGCCTCTAGCTCAGCCGGCGCCTAGGGAAACCTACCACACCTGTGCATTTCTGAAAACTAGAGACCTAGGGGAATCCAAGATGGGGTTACTTGTGTGGCTCGGACCAAGTTCTGTTACCCAGAATCCTTTTCGAACCTCAAAATTTGGCTAAAAAAACACATGTTCCTCACATTTCTGTGGCAGAAAGTTCTGGAATCTGAGAGGAGCCACAAATTTTCTTCCACCCAGCGTTCCCCCAAGTCTCCCGATAAAAATGATACCTCACTTGTGTGGGTAGGCCTAGCGCCCGTGAAAGAAAACACCCCAAAGCGCAACGTGTACACATCCAAATTTTTTAAAGAAAACAGAGGTGTTTTTTGCAAAGTGCCTTCCTGTAGATTTTGCCCTCTAGCTCAGCCGGCACCTAGGGAAACCTACGAAACCTGTGCATTTCTGAAAACTAGAGACCTGGGGAAATCCAAGATGGGGTGACTTGTGTGGCTCGGACCAGATTCTGTTACCCAGAATCCTTTGCAAACCTCAAAATTTGGCTAAAAAAACACATGTTCCTCACATTTCTGTGGCAGAAAGTTCTGGAATCTGAGAGGAGCCACAAATTTCCTTGAACCCAGCGTTCCCCCAAGTCTCCCGATAAAAATGATACCTCACTTGTGTGGGTAGGCCTAGCGCCCGCAACAGAAAACGCACCAAAGCGCAACATGGACACATCCAAATTTTTGAAAGAAAACAGAGGTGTTTTTTGCAAAGTGCCTACCTGTATATTATGGCCTCTAGCTCAGCCGGCACCTA
>NW_027150083.1:0-110000 GCF_031143425.1 Pleurodeles waltl | reverse complement strand
CCTAGCGCCCGCGACAGGAAATGCCCCAAAGCGCAACGTGGACACATCCAACTTTTTGAAAGAAAACAGAGGTGTTTTTTGCAAAGTGCCTACCTGTAGATTTTGGCCTCTAGCTCAGCCGGCACCTAGGGAAACGAACCGAACCTGTGCATTTGTGAAAACTAGAGTCCTAGGGGAATCCAAGATGGGGTGACTTGTCACGCTCTGACCAGGTTCTGTTACCCAGAATCCTTTGCAAACCTCAAAATTTGGCTAAAAAAACACATGTTCCTCACATTTTTGTGGCAGAAAGTTCTGGAATCTGAGAGGAGCCACAAATGTCATTTCACACAGCGTTCCCCCAAGTCTCCCGATAAAAATGATACCTCACATGTGTGGGTAGGCCTAGCGCCCACAACAGGAAATGCCCCAAAGCGCAACGTGGACACATCCAATTTTTTGAAAGAAAACAGAGGTGTTTTTTGCAAATTGCCTACCTGTAGATTTTGGCCTCTAGCTCAGCCGGCACCTAGGGAAACCTACCAAACCTGTGCATTTTTGAAAACTAGAGACCTAGGGGAATCCAAGATGGGGTGACTTGTGGGGCTCTGACCAGGTTATGTTACCCAGAATCCTTTGCAAACCTCAAATTTGGCTAAAAAAACACATGTTCCTCACATTTCTGTGGCAGAAAGTTCTGGAATCTGAGAGGAGCCACAAATAGCCTTCCCCCGGCGTTTCCCCAAGTCTCCCGATAAAAATGATACCTCACTTGTGTGGGTAGGCCTAGCGCCCGCGAAAGGAAATGCCCCAAAGCACAACGTGGACACATCCAATTTTTTTAAAGAAAACAGAGGTGTTTTTTGCAAAGTGCCTACCTGTAGATTTTGGCCTCTAGCTCAGCCGGCACCTAGGGAAACCTACCAAACCTGTGCATTTTTGAAAACTAGAGACCTAGGGGAATCCAAGATGGGGTGCCTTGTGGGGCTCTGACCAGGTTCTGTTACCCAGAATCCTTTGCAAACCTCAAAATGTGGCTAAAAAAAACACATGTTCCTCACATTTTTGTGGCAGAAAGTTCTGGAATCTGAGAGGAGCCACAAATGTCCTTTCAAACAGCGTTCCCCCAAGTCTCCTGATAAAAATGATACCTCACTTGTGTGGGTAGGCCTAGCGCCCGCGACAGGAGATGCCCCAAAGCGCAACGTGGACATATCCAATTTTTTTGAAAGAAAACAGAGGTGTTTTTTGCAAAGTGCCTACCTGTAGATTTTGACCTCTAGCTCAGCCGGCACCTAGGGAAACCTACCAAACCTGTGCCTTTTTGAAAACTAGAGACCTAGGGGAATCCAAGATGGGGTGACTTGTGGGGCTCTGACCAGGTTCTGTTACCCAGAATCCTTTGCAAACCTCAAAATGTGGCTAAAAAAAACACATGTTCCTCACATTTTTGTGGCAGAAAGTTCTGGAATCTGAGAGGAGCCACAAATGTCCTTTCAAACAGCGTTCCCCCAAGTCTCCTGATAAAAATGATACCTCACTTGTGTGGGTAGGCCTAGCGCCCGCGACAGGAAATGCCCCAAAGCGCAACGTGGACATATCCAATTTTTTTGAAAGAAAACAGAGGTGTTTTTTGGAAAGTGCCTACCTGTAGATTTTGGCCTCTAGCTCAGCAGGCACCTAGGGAAACCTACCAAACCTGTGCATTTTTGAAAACTAGAGACCTAGGGGAATCCAAGATGGGGTGACTTGTCAGGCTCTGACCAGGTTCTGTTACCCAGAATCCTTTGCAAACCTCAAAATTTGGCTAAAAAAAACACATGTTCCTCACATTTTTGTGGCAGAAAGTTCTGGAATCTGAGAGGAGCCACAAATGTCATTTCACGCAGCGTTCCCCCAAGTCTCCCGATAAAAATGATACCTCACATGTGTGGGTAGCCCTAGCGCCCGCGACAGGAAATGCCCCAAAGCGCAACGTGGACACATCCAATTTTTTGAAAGAAAACAGAGGTGTTTTTTGCAAAGTGCCTACCTGTAGATTTTGGCCTCTAGCTCAGCAGGCACCTAGGGAAACCTCCCAAACCTGTGCATTTTTGAAAACTAGAGAACTAGGGGAATCCAAGATGGGGTGACTTGTGGGGCTCTGACCAGGTTCTGTTACCCAGAATCCTTTGCAAACCTCAAAATGTGGCTAATAAAACACATGTTCCTCACATTTCTGTGGCAGAAAGTTCTGGAATCTGAGAGTAGCCACAAATGTCCTTCCACCCAGCGTTCCCCCAAGTCTCCCGATAAAAATGATACCTCACTTGTGTGGGTAGGCCTAGCGCCCACGACAGGAAATACCCCAAAGCGCAACGTGGACACATCCAATTTTTTGAAAGAAAACAGAGGTGTTTTTTGCAAAGTGCCTACCTGTAGATTTTGGCCTCTAGCTCAGCAGGCACCTAGGGAAACCTCCCAAACCTGTGCCTTTTTTAAAACTAGAGACCTAGGGGAATCCAAGATGGGGTGACTTGTGGGGCTCTGACCAGGTTCTGTTACCCAGAATCCTTTGCAAACCTCAAAATGTGGCTAAAAAAACACATGTTCCTCACATTTCTGTGGCAGAAAGTTCTGGAATCTGAGAGGAGCCACACATTTCCTTCCACCCAGCGTTCCCCCAAGTCTCCCGATAAAAATTATAACTCACTTGTGTGGGTAGGCCTAGCGCCCGCGACAGGAAATGCCCCAAAGCGCAACGTGGACACATCCAACTTTTTGAAAGAAAACAGAGGTGTTTTTTGCAAAGTGCCTACCTGTAGATTTTGGCCTCTAGCTCAGCCGGCACCTAGGGAAACGAACCGAACCTGTGCATTTGTGAAAACTAGAGTCCTAGGGGAATCCAAGATGGGGTGACTTGTCACGCTCTGACCAGGTTCTGTTACCCAGAATCCTTTGCAAACCTCAAAATTTGGCTAAAAAAACACATGTTCCTCACATTTTTGTGGCAGAAAGTTCTGGAATCTGAGAGGAGCCACAAATGTCATTTCACACAGCGTTCCCCCAAGTCTCCCGATAAAAATGATACCTCACATGTGTGGGTAGGCCTAGCGCCCACAACAGGAAATGCCCCAAAGCGCAACGTGGACACATCCAATTTTTTGAAAGAAAACAGAGGTGTTTTTTGCAAATTGCCTACCTGTAGATTTTGGCCTCTAGCTCAGCCGGCACCTAGGGAAACCTACCAAACCTGTGCATTTTTGAAAACTAGAGACCTAGGGGAATCCAAGATGGGGTGACTTGTGGGGCTCTGACCAGGTTATGTTACCCAGAATCCTTTGCAAACCTCAAATTTGGCTAAAAAAACACATGTTCCTCACATTTCTGTGGCAGAAAGTTCTGGAATCTGAGAGGAGCCACAAATAGCCTTCCCCCGGCGTTTCCCCAAGTCTCCCGATAAAAATGATACCTCACTTGTGTGGGTAGGCCTAGCGCCCGCGAAAGGAAATGCCCCAAAGCACAACGTGGACACATCCAATTTTTTTAAAGAAAACAGAGGTGTTTTTTGCAAAGTGCCTACCTGTAGATTTTGGCCTCTAGCTCAGCCGGCACCTAGGGAAACCTACCAAACCTGTGCATTTTTGAAAACTAGAGACCTAGGGGAATCCAAGATGGGGTGCCTTGTGGGGCTCTGACCAGGTTCTGTTACCCAGAATCCTTTGCAAACCTCAAAATGTGGCTAAAAAAAACACATGTTCCTCACATTTTTGTGGCAGAAAGTTCTGGAATCTGAGAGGAGCCACAAATGTCCTTTCAAACAGCGTTCCCCCAAGTCTCCTGATAAAAATGATACCTCACTTGTGTGGGTAGGCCTAGCGCCCGCGACAGGAGATGCCCCAAAGCGCAACGTGGACATATCCAATTTTTTTGAAAGAAAACAGAGGTGTTTTTTGCAAAGTGCCTACCTGTAGATTTTGACCTCTAGCTCAGCCGGCACCTAGGGAAACCTACCAAACCTGTGCCTTTTTGAAAACTAGAGACCTAGGGGAATCCAAGATGGGGTGACTTGTGGGGCTCTGACCAGGTTCTGTTACCCAGAATCCTTTGCAAACCTCAAAATGTGGCTAAAAAAAACACATGTTCCTCACATTTTTGTGGCAGAAAGTTCTGGAATCTGAGAGGAGCCACAAATGTCCTTTCAAACAGCGTTCCCCCAAGTCTCCTGATAAAAATGATACCTCACTTGTGTGGGTAGGCCTAGCGCCCGCGACAGGAAATGCCCCAAAGCGCAACGTGGACATATCCAATTTTTTTGAAAGAAAACAGAGGTGTTTTTTGGAAAGTGCCTACCTGTAGATTTTGGCCTCTAGCTCAGCAGGCACCTAGGGAAACCTACCAAACCTGTGCATTTTTGAAAACTAGAGACCTAGGGGAATCCAAGATGGGGTGACTTGTCAGGCTCTGACCAGGTTCTGTTACCCAGAATCCTTTGCAAACCTCAAAATTTGGCTAAAAAAAACACATGTTCCTCACATTTTTGTGGCAGAAAGTTCTGGAATCTGAGAGGAGCCACAAATGTCATTTCACGCAGCGTTCCCCCAAGTCTCCCGATAAAAATGATACCTCACATGTGTGGGTAGCCCTAGCGCCCGCGACAGGAAATGCCCCAAAGCGCAACGTGGACACATCCAATTTTTTGAAAGAAAACAGAGGTGTTTTTTGCAAAGTGCCTACCTGTAGATTTTGGCCTCTAGCTCAGCAGGCACCTAGGGAAACCTCCCAAACCTGTGCATTTTTGAAAACTAGAGAACTAGGGGAATCCAAGATGGGGTGACTTGTGGGGCTCTGACCAGGTTCTGTTACCCAGAATCCTTTGCAAACCTCAAAATGTGGCTAATAAAACACATGTTCCTCACATTTCTGTGGCAGAAAGTTCTGGAATCTGAGAGTAGCCACAAATGTCCTTCCACCCAGCGTTCCCCCAAGTCTCCCGATAAAAATGATACCTCACTTGTGTGGGTAGGCCTAGCGCCCACGACAGGAAATACCCCAAAGCGCAACGTGGACACATCCAATTTTTTGAAAGAAAACAGAGGTGTTTTTTGCAAAGTGCCTACCTGTAGATTTTGGCCTCTAGCTCAGCAGGCACCTAGGGAAACCTCCCAAACCTGTGCCTTTTTTAAAACTAGAGACCTAGGGGAATCCAAGATGGGGTGACTTGTGGGGCTCTGACCAGGTTCTGTTACCCAGAATCCTTTGCAAACCTCAAAATGTGGCTAATAAAACACATGTTCCTCACATTTCTGTGGCAGAAAGTTCTGGAATCTGAGAGGAGCCACACATTTCCTTCCACCCAGCGTTCCCCCAAGTCTCCCGATAAAAATGATAACTCACTTGTGTGGGTAGGCCTAGCGCCCGCGACAGGAAATGCCCCAAAGCGCAACGTGGACACATCCAATTTTTTGAAAGAAAACAGAGGTGTTTTTTGCAAAGTGCCTACCTGTAGATTTTGGCCTCTAGCTCAGCAGGCACCTAGGGAAACCTACCAAACCTGTGCATTTTTGAAAACTAGAGAACTAGGGGAATCCAAGATGGGGTGACTTGTGGGGCTCTGACCAGGTTCTGTTACCCAGAATCCTTTGCAAACCTCAAAATGTGGCTAAAAAAACACATGTTCCTCACATTTCTGTGGCAGAAAGTTCTGGAATCTGAGAGGAGCCACAAATGTCATTTCACGCAGCGTTCCCCCAAGTCTCCTGATAAAAATGATACCTCACATGTGTGGGTAGCCCTAGCGCCCGCGACAGGAAATGCCCCAAAGCGCAACGTGGAGACATCCAATTTTTTGAAAGAAAACAGAGGTGTTTTTTGCGAAGTGCCTACCTGTAGATTTTGGCCTCTAGCTCAGCCGGCACCTAGGGAAACAAACCGAATCTGTGCATTTTTTAAAACTAGAGACCCAGGGGAATCCAAGATGGGGTGACTTGTCAGGCTCTGACCAGGTTCTGTTACCCAGAATCCTTTGCAAACCTCAAAATTTGGCTAAAAAAACACATGTTCCTCACATTTTTGTGGCAGAAAGTTCTGGAATCTGAGAGGAGCCACAAATGTCATTTCACGCAGCGTTCCCCCAAGTCTCCTGATAAAAATGATACCTCACATGTGTGGGTAGCCCTAGCGCCCGCGACAGGAAATGCCCCAAAGCGCAACGTGGACACATCCAATTTTTTGAAAGAAAACAGAGGTGTTTTTTGCAAAGTGCCTACCTGTAGATTTTGGCCTCTAGCTCAGCAGGCACCTAGGGAAACCTACCAAACCTGTGCATTTTTGAAAACTAGAGACCTAGGGGAATCCAAGATGGGGTGACTTGTCAGGCTCTGACCAGGTTCTGTTACCCAGAATCCTTTGCAAACCTCAAAATTTGGCTAAAAAAACACATGTTCCTCACATTTCTGTGGCAGAAAGTTCTGGAATCTGAGAGGAGCCACAAATGTCATTTCACGCAGCGTTCCCCCAAGTCTCCTGATAAAAATGATACCTCACATGTGTGGGTAGCCCTAGCGCCCGCGACAGGAAATGCCCCAAAGCGCAACGTGGACACATCCAATTTTTTGAAAGAAAACAGAGGTGTTTTTTGCAAAGTGCCTACCTGTAGATTTTGGCCTCTAGCTCAGCAGGCACCTAGGGAAACCTACCAAACCTGTGCATTTTTGAAAACTAGAGAACTAGGGGAATCCAAGATGGGGTGACTTGTGGGGCTCTGACCAGGTTCTGTTACCCAGAATCCTTTGCAAACCTCAAAATTTGGCTAAAAAAACACATATTCCTCACATTTCTGTGGCAGAAAGTTCTGGAATCTGAGAGGAGCCACACATTTCCTTCCACCCAGCATTCCCCCAAGTCTCCCGATAAAAATTATAACTCACTTGTGTGGGTAGGCCAAGCGCCCGTGACAGGAAATGCCCCAAAGCGCAACGTGGACACATCCAATTTTTTGAAAGAAAACAGAGGTGTTTTTTGCAAAGTGCCTACCTGTAGATTTTGACCTCTAGCTCAGCCGGCACCTAGGGAAGCGAACCAAACCTGTGCATTTTTGAAAACTAGAGACCTAGGGGAATCCAAGATGGGGTGACTTGTCGGGCTCTGACCAGGTTCTGTTACCCAGAATCCTTTCCAAAACTCAAAATATGGCTAAAAAAACACATGTTCCTCACATTTCTGTGGCAGAAAGTTCCGGAATCTGAGAGGAGCCACAAATTTCCTTCCACCAAGCGTTCCCCCAAGTCTCCCGATAAAAATGATACCTCACTTGTGTGGGTAGGCCTAGTGCCCACGACAGGAAATGCCCCAAAGCGCAACGTGGACACATCCAATTTTTTGAAAGAAAACAATGGTGTTTTTTGCAAAGTGCCTACCTGTAGATTTCGGCCTCTAGCTCAGCCGGCACATAGGGAAACCTACCAAACCTGTGCATTTTTTAAAACTAGAGACCTAGGGGAATCCAAGATGGGGTGACTTGTGGGGCTCTGACCAGGTTCTGTTACCCAGAATCCTTTGCAAACCTCAAAATTTGGCTAAAAAAACACATGTTCCTCACATTTCTGTGGCAGAAAGTTCTGGAATCTGAGAGGAGCCACACATTTCCTTCCACCCAGCGTTCCCCCAAGTCTCCTGATAAAAATGATAACTCACTTGTGTGGGTAGGCCTAGCGCCCGCGACAGGAAATGCCCCAAATCGCAACGTGGACACATCCAATTTTTTGAAAGAAAACAGAGGTGTTTTTTGCAAAGTGCCTACCTGTAGATTTCGGCCTCTAGCTCAGCCGGCACCTAGGGAAACGAACCGAACCTGTGCATTTGTGAAAACTAGAGACCTAGGGGAATCCAAGATGGGGTGACTTGTCGGGCTCTGACCAGGTTCTGTTACCCAGAATCCTTTGCAAACCTCAAAATTTGGCTAAAAAAACACATGTTCCTCACATTTCTGTGGCAGAAAGTTCTGGAATCTGAGAGTAGCCACAAATGTCCTTCCACCCAGCGTTCCCCCAATTCTCCTGATAAAAATTATACCTCACATGTGTGGGTAGGCCTAGCGCCCACGACAGGAAATGCCCCAAAGCGCAACGTGGACACATCCAATTTTTTGAAAGAAAACAGAGGTGTTTTTTGCAAAGTGCCTACCTGTAGATTTTGGCCTCTAGCTCAGCAGGCACCTAGGGAAACCTCCCAAACCTGTGCCTTTTTTAAAACTAGAGACCTAGGGGAATCCAAGATGGGGTGACTTGTGGGGCTCTGACCAGGTTCTGTTACCCAGAATCCTTTGCAAACCTCAAAATGTGGCTAAAAAAACACATGTTCCTCACATTTCTGTGGCAGAAAGTTCTGGAATCTGAGAGGAGCCACACATTTCCTTCCACCCAGCGTTCCCCCAAGTCTCCCGATAAAAATGATAACTCACTTGTGTGGGTAGGCCTAGCGCCCGCGACAGGAAATGCCCCAAAGCGCAACGTGGACACATCCAATTTTTTGAAAGAAAACAGAGGTGTTTTTTGCAAAGTGCCTACCTGTAGATTTTGGCCTCTAGCTCAGCAGGCACCTAGGGAAACCTACCAAACCTGTGCATTTTTTAAAACTAGAGACCTAGGGGAATCCAAGATGGGGTGACTTGTCAGGCTCTGACCAGGTTCTGTTACCCAGAATCCTTTGCAAACCTCAAAATTTGGCTAAAAAAACACATGTTCCTCACATTTTTGTGGCAGAAAGTTCTGGAATCTGAGAGGAGCCACAAATGTCATTTCACGCAGCGTTCCCCCAAGTCTCCCGATAAAAATGATACCTCACATGTGTGGGTAGCCCTAGCGCCCGCGACAGGAAATGCCCCAAAGCGCAACGTGGACACATCCAATTTTTTGAAAGAAAACAGAGGTGTTTTTTGCAAAGTGCCTACCTGTAGATTTTGGCCTCTAGCTCAGCAGGCACCTAGGGAAACCTCCCAAACCTGTGCCTTTTTGAAAACTAGAGAACTAGGGGAATCCAAGATGGGGTGACTTGTGGGGCTCTGACCAGGTTCTGTTACCCAGAATCCTTTGCAAACCTCAAAATGTGGCTAATAAAACACATGTTCCTCACATTTCTGTGGCAGAAAGTTCTGGAATCTGAGAGGAGCCACAAATGTCCTTCCACCCAGCGTTCCCCCAAGTCTCCCGATAAAAATGATACCTCACTTGTGTGGGTAGGCCTAGCGCCCACGACAGGAAATACCCCAAAGCGCAACGTGGACACATCCAATTTTTTGAAAGAAAACAGAGGTGTTTTTTGCAAAGTGCCTACCTGTAGATTTTGGCCTCTAGCTCAGCAGGCACCTAGGGAAACCTCCCAAACCTGTGCCTTTTTGAAAACTAGAGACCTAGGGGAATCCAAGATGGGGTGACTTGTGGGGCTCTGACCAGGTTCTGTTACCCAGAATCCTTTGCAAACCTCAAAATTTGGCTAAAAAAACACGTTCCTCACATTTCTGTGGCAGAAAGTTCTGGAATCTGAGAGTAGCCACACATTTCCTTCCACCCAGCGTTCCCCCAAGTCTCCCGATAAAAATGATACCTCACTTGTGTGGGTAGGCCTAGCGCCCACGACAGGAAATACCCCAAAGCGCAACGTGGACACATCCAATTTTTTGAAAGAAAACAGAGGTGTTTTTTGCAAAGTGCCTACCTGTAGATTTTGGCCTCTAGCTCAGCAGGCACCTAGGGAAACCTCCCAAACCTGTGCCTTTTTGAAAACTAGAGACCTAGGGGAATCCAAGATGGGGTGACTTGTGGGGCTCTGACCAGGTTCTGTTACCCAGAATCCTTTGCAAACCTCAAAATTTGGCTAAAAAAACACGTTCCTCACATTTCTGTGGCAGAAAGTTCTGGAATCTGAGAGGAGCCACACATTTCCTTCCACCCAGAGTTCCCCCAAGTCTCCCGATAAAAATGATAACTCACTTGTGTGGGTAGGCCTAGCGCCCGCGACAGGAAATGCCCCAAAGCGCAACGTGGACACATCCAATTTTTTGAAAGAAAGCAGAGGTGTTTTTTGCAAAGTGCCTACCTGTAGATTTTGGCCTCTAGCTCAGCCGGCACCTAGGGAAAGGAACCGAACCTGTGCATTTGTGAAAACTAAAGACCTAGGGGAATCCAAGATGGGGTGACTTGTCGGGCTCTGACCAGGTTCTGTTACCCAGAATCCTTTGCAAACCTCAAAATTTGGCTAAACAAAAACACATGTTCCTCACATTTTTGTGGCAGAAAGTTCTGGAATCTGAGAGGAGCCACAAATGTCATTTCACGCAGCGTTCCCCCAAGTCTCCCGATAAAAATGATACCTCACATGTGTGGGTAGGCCTAGCGCCCACGACAGGAAATGCCCCAAAGCGCAACGTGGACACATCCAATTTTTTGAAAGAAAACAGAGGTGTTTTTTGCAAAGTGCCTACCTGTAGATTTTGGCCTCTAGCTCAGCCGGCACCTAGGGAAACCTACCAAACCTGTGTATTTTTGAAAACTAGAGACCTAGGGGAATCCAAGATGGGGTGACTTGTGGGGCTCTGACCAGGTTCTGTTACCCAGAATCCTTTGCAAACCTCAAAATGTGGCTAAAAAAACACATGTTCCTCACATTTCTGTGACAGAAAGTTCTGGAATCTGAGAGGAGCCACACATTTCCTTCCACCCAGCGTTCCCCCAAGTCTCCCGATAAAAATGATAACTCACTTGTGTGGGTAGGCCTAGCGCCCGCGACAGGAAATGCCCCAAAGCGCAACGTGGACACATCCAATTTTTTGAAAGAAAACAGAGGTGTTTTTTGCGAAATGCCTACCTGTAGATTTTGGCCTCTAGCTCAGCCGGCACCTAGGGAAACAAACCGAATCTGTGCATTTTTGAAAACTAGAGACCTAGGGGAATCCAAGATGGGGTGACTTGTCAGGCTCTGACCAGGTTCTGTTACCCAGAATCCTTTGCAAACCTCAAAATTTGGCTAAAAAAACACATGTTCCTCACATTTTTGTGGCAGAAAGTTCTGGAATCTGAGAGGAGCCACAAATGTCATTTCACGCAGCGTTCCCCCAAGTCTCCTGATAAAAATGATACCTCACATGTGTGGGTAGCCCTAGCGCCCGCGACAGGAAATGCCCCAAAGCGCAACGTGGACACATCCAATTTTTTGAAAGAAAACAGAGGTGTTTTTTGCAAAGTGCCTACCTGTAGATTTTGGCCTCTAGCTCAGCAGGCACCTAGGGAAACCTACCAAACCTGTGCATTTTTGAAAACTAGAGACCTAGGGGAATCCAAGATGGGGTGACTTGTCAGGCTCTGACCAGGTTCTGTTACCCAGAATCCTTTGCAAACCTCAAAATTTGGCTAAAAAAAACACATGTTCCTCACATTTTTGTGGCAGAAAGTTCTGGAATCTGAGAGGAGCCACAAATGTCATTTCACGCAGCGTTCCCCCAAGTCTCCCGATAAAAATGATACCTCACATGTGTGGGTAGCCCTAGCGCCCGCGACAGGAAATGCCCCAAAGCGCAACGTGGACACATCCAATTTTTTGAAAGAAAACAGAGGTGTTTTTTGCAAAGTGCCTACCTGTAGATTTTGGCCTCTAGCTCAGCAGGCACCTAGGGAAACCTCCCAAACCTGTGCATTTTTGAAAACTAGAGAACTAGGGGAATCCAAGATGGGGTGACTTGTGGGGCTCTGACCAGGTTCTGTTACCCAGAATCCTTTGCAAACCTCAAAATGTGGCTAATAAAACACATGTTCCTCACATTTCTGTGGCAGAAAGTACTGGAATCTGAGAGTAGCCACAAATGTCCTTCCACCCAGCGTTCCCCCAAGTCTCCCGATAAAAATGATACCTCACTTGTGTGGGTAGGCCTAGCGCCCACGACAGGAAATACCCCAAAGCGCAACGTGGACACATCCAATTTTTTGAAAGAAAACAGAGGTGTTTTTTGCAAAGTGCCTACCTGTAGATTTTGGCCTCTAGCTCAGCAGGCACCTAGGGAAACCTCCCAAACCTGTGCCTTTTTTAAAACTAGAGACCTAGGGGAATCCAAGATGGGGTGACTTGTGGGGCTCTGACCAGGTTCTGTTACCCAGAATCCTTTGCAAACCTCAAAATGTGGCTAAAAAAACACATGTTCCTCACATTTCTGTGGCAGAAAGTTCTGGAATCTGAGAGGAGCCACACATTTCCTTCCACCCAGCGTTCCCCCAAGTCTCCCGATAAAAATGATAACTCACTTGTGTGGGTAGGCCTAGCGCCCGCGACAGGAAATGCCCCAAAGCGCAACGTGGACACATCCAATTTTTTTAAAGAAAACAGAGGTGTTTTTTGCAAAGTGCCTACCTGTAGATTTTGGCCTCTAGCTCAGCAGGCACCTAGGGAAACCTCCCAAACCTGTGCATTTTTGAAAACTAGAGAACTAGGGGAATCCAAGATGGGGTGACTTGTGGGGCTCTGACCAGGTTCTGTTACCCAGAATCCTTTGCAAACCTCAAAATGTGGCTAATAAAACACATGTTCCTCACATTTCTGTGGCAGAAAGTTCTGGAATCTGAGAGTAGCCACAAATGTCCTTCCACCCAGCGTTCCCCCAAGTCTCCCGATAAAAATGATACCTCACTTGTGTGGGTAGGCCTAGCGCCCACGACAGGAAATACCCCAAAGCGCAACGTGGACACATCCAATTTTTTGAAAGAAAACAGAGGTGTTTTTTGCAAAGTGCCTACCTGTAGATTTTGGCCTCTAGCTCAGCAGGCACCTAGGGAAACCTCCCAAACCTGTGCCTTTTTTAAAACTAGAGACCTAGGGGAATCCAAGATGGGGTGACTTGTGGGGCTCTGACCAGGTTCTGTTACCCAGAATCCTTTGCAAACCTCAAAATGTGGCTAAAAAAACACATGTTCCTCACATTTCTGTGGCAGAAAGTTCTGGAATCTGAGAGGAGCCACACATTTCCTTCCACCCAGCGTTCCCCCAAGTCTCCCGATAAAAATGATAACTCACTTGTGTGGGTAGGCCTAGCGCCCGCGACAGGAAATGCCCCAAAGCGCAACGTGGACACATCCAATTTTTTGAAAGAAAACAGAGGTGTTTTTTGCAAAGTGCCTACCTGTAGATTTTGGCCTCTAGCTCAGCAGGCACCTAGGGAAACCTACCAAACCTGTGCATTTTTGAAAACTAGAGAACTAGGGGAATCCAAGATGGGGTGACTTGTGGGGCTCTGACCAGGTTCTGTTACCCAGAATCCTTTGCAAACCTCAAAATGTGGCTAAAAAAACACATGTTCCTCACATTTCTGTGGCAGAAAGTTCTGGAATCTGAGAGGAGCCACAAATGTCATTTCACGCAGCGTTCCCCCAAGTCTCCTGATAAAAATGATACCTCACATGTGTGGGTAGCCCTAGCGCCCGCGACAGGAAATGCCCCAAAGCGCAACGTGGACACATCCAATTTTTTGAAAGAAAACAGAGGTGTTTTTTGCAAAGTGCCTACCTGTAGATTTTGGCCTCTAGCTCAGCAGGCACCTAGGGAAACCTACCAAACCTGTGCATTTTTGAAAACTAGAGAACTAGGGGAATCCAAGATGGGGTGACTTGTGGGGCTCTGACCAGGTTCTGTTACCCAGAATCCTTTGCAAACCTCAAAATTTGGCTAAAAAAACACATGTTCCTCACATTTCTGTGGCAGAAAGTTCTGGAATCTGAGAGTAGCCACAAATGTCCTTCCACCCAGCGTTCCCCCAAGTCTCCCGATAAAAATGATACCTCACTTGTGTGGGTAGGCCTAGCGCCCACGACAGGAAATACCCCAAAGCGCAACGTGGACACATCCAATTTTTTGAAAGAAAACAGAGGTGTTTTTTGCAAAGTGCCTACCTGTAGATTTTGGCCTCTAGCTCAGCAGGCACCTAGGGAAACCTCCCAAACCTGTGCCTTTTTTAAAACTAGAGACCTAGGGGAATCCAAGATGGGGTGACTTGTGGGGCTCTGACCAGGTTCTGTTACCCAGAATCCTTTGCAAACCTCAAAATGTGGCTAAAAAAACACATGTTCCTCACATTTCTGTGGCAGAAAGTTCTGGAATCTGAGAGGAGCCACACATTTCCTTCCACCCAGCGTTCCCCCAAGTCTCCCGATAAAAATGATAACTCACTTGTGTGGGTAGGCCTAGCGCCCGCGACAGGAAATGCCCCAAAGCGCAACGTGGACACATCCAATTTTTTGAAAGAAAACAGAGGTGTTTTTTGCAAAGTGCCTACCTGTAGATTTTGGCCTCTAGCTCAGCAGGCACCTAGGGAAACCTACCAAACCTGTGCATTTTTGAAAACTAGAGAACTAGGGGAATCCAAGATGGGGTGACTTGTGGGGCTCTGACCAGGTTCTGTTACCCAGAATCCTTTGCAAACCTCAAAATGTGGCTAAAAAAACACATGTTCCTCACATTTCTGTGGCAGAAAGTTCTGGAATCTGAGAGGAGCCACAAATGTCATTTCACGCAGCGTTCCCCCAAGTCTCCTGATAAAAATGATACCTCACATGTGTGGGTAGCCCTAGCGCCCGCGACAGGAAATGCCCCAAAGCGCAACGTGGACACATCCAATTTTTTGAAAGAAAACAGAGGTGTTTTTTGCGAAGTGCCTACCTGTAGATTTTGGCCTCTAGCTCAGCCGGCACCTAGGGAAACAAACCGAATCTGTGCATTTTTGAAAACTAGAGACCTAGGGGAATCCAAGATGGGGTGACTTGTCAGGCTCTGACCAGGTTCTGTTACCCAGAATCCTTTGCAAACCTCAAAATTTGGCTAAAAAAAACACATGTTCCTCACATTTTTGTGGCAGAAAGTTCTGGAATCTGAGAGGAGCCACAAATGTCATTTCACGCAGCGTTCCCCCAAGTCTCCCGATAAAAATGATACCTCACATGTGTGGGTAGCCCTAGCGCCCGCGACAGGAAATGCCCCAAAGCGCAACGTGGACACATCCAATTTTTTGAAAGAAAACAGAGGTGTTTTTTGCAAAGTGCCTACCTGTAGATTTTGGCCTCTAGCTCAGCAGGCACCTAGGGAAACAAACCGAATCTGTGCATTTTTGAAAACTAGAGACCTAGGGGAATCCAAGATGGGGTGACTTGTCAGGCTCTGACCAGGTTCTGTTACCCAGAATCCTTTGCAAACCTCAAAATTTGGCTAAAAAAAACACATGTTCCTCACATTTTTGTGGCAGAAAGTTCTGGAATCTGAGAGGAGCCACAAATGTCATTTCACGCAGCGTTCCCCCAAGTCTCCCGATAAAAATGATACCTCACATGTGTGGGTAGCCCTAGCGCCCGCGACAGGAAATGCCCCAAAGCGCAACGTGGACACATCCAATTTTTTGAAAGAAAACAGAGGTGTTTTTTGCAAAGTGCCTACCTGTAGATTTTGGCCTCTAGCTCAGCAGGCACCTAGGGAAACCTCCCAAACCTGTGCATTTTTGAAAACTAGAGAACTAGGGGAATCCAAGATGGGGTGACTTGTGGGGCTCTGACCAGGTTCTGTTACCCAGAATCCTTTGCAAACCTCAAAATGTGGCTAATAAAACACATGTTCCTCACATTTCTGTTGCAGAAAGTTCTGGAATCTGAGAGTAGCCACAAATGTCCTTCCACCCAGCGTTCCCCCAAGTCTCCCGATAAAAATGATACCTCACTTGTGTGGGTAGGCCTAGCGCCCACGACAGGAAATACCCCAAAGCGCAACGTGGACACATCCAATTTTTTGAAAGAAAACAGAGGTGTTTTTTGCAAAGTGCCTACCTGTAGATTTTGGCCTCTAGCTCAGCAGGCACCTAGGGAAACCTCCCAAACCTGTGCCTTTTTTAAAACTAGAGACCTAGGGGAATCCAAGATGGGGTGACTTGTGGGGCTCTGACCAGGTTCTGTTACCCAGAATCCTTTGCAAACCTCAAAATGTGGCTAAAAAAACACATGTTCCTCACATTTCTGTGGCAGAAAGTTCTGGAATCTGAGAGGAGCCACACATTTCCTTCCACCCAGCGTTCCCCCAAGTCTCCCGATAAAAATGATAACTCACTTGTGTGGGTAGGCCTAGCGCCCGCGACAGGAAATGCCCCAAAGCGCAACGTGGACACATCCAATTTTTTGAAAGAAAACAGAGGTGTTTTTTGCAAAGTGCCTACCTGTAGATTTTGGCCTCTAGCTCAGCAGGCACCTAGGGAAACCTACCAAACCTGTGCATTTTTGAAAACTAGAGAACTAGGGGAATCCAAGATGGGGTGACTTGTGGGGCTCTGACCAGGTTCTGTTACCCAGAATCCTTTGCAAACCTCAAAATGTGGCTAAAAAAACACATGTTCCTCACATTTCTGTGGCAGAAAGTTCTGGAATCTGAGAGGAGCCACAAATGTCATTTCACGCAGCGTTCCCCCAAGTCTCCTGATAAAAATGATACCTCACATGTGTGGGTAGCCCTAGCGCCCGCGACAGGAAATGCCCCAAAGCGCAACGTGGACACATCCAATTTTTTGAAAGAAAACAGAGGTGTTTTTTGCGAAGTGCCTACCTGTAGATTTTGGCCTCTAGCTCAGCCGGCACCTAGGGAAACAAACCGAATCTGTGCATTTTTTAAAACTAGAGACCTAGGGGAATCCAAGATGGGGTGACTTGTCAGGCTCTGACCAGGTTCTGTTACCCAGAATCCTTTGCAAACCTCAAAATTTGGCTAAAAAAACACATGTTCCTCACATTTTTGTGGCAGAAAGTTCTGGAATCTGAGAGGAGCCACAAATGTCATTTCACGCAGCGTTCCCCCAAGTCTCCTGATAAAAATGATACCTCACATGTGTGGGTAGCCCTAGCGCCCGCGACAGGAAATGCCCCAAAGCGCAACGTGGACACATCCAATTTTTTGAAAGAAAACAGAGGTGTTTTTTGCAAAGTGCCTACCTGTAGATTTTGGCCTCTAGCTCAGCAGGCACCTAGGGAAACCTACCAAACCTGTGCATTTTTGAAAACTAGAGACCTAGGGGAATCCAAGATGGGGTGACTTGTCAGGCTCTGACCAGGTTCTGTTACCCAGAATCCTTTGCAAACCTCAAAATTTGGCTAAAAAAAACACATGTTCCTCACATTTTTGTGGCAGAAAGTTCTGGAATCTGAGAGGAGCCACAAATGTCATTTCACGCAGCGTTCCCCCAAGTCTCCCGATAAAAATGATACCTCACATGTGTGGGTAGCCCTAGCGCCTGCGACAGGAAATGCCCCAAAGCGCAACGTGGACACATCCAATTTTTTGAAAGAAAACAGAGGTGTTTTTTGCAAAGTGCCTACCTGTAGATTTTGGCCTCTAGCTCAGCAGGCACCTAGGGAAACCTCCCAAACCTGTGCATTTTTGAAAACTAGAGAACTAGGGGAATCCAAGATGGGGTGACTTGTGGGGCTCTGACCAGGTTCTGTTACCCAGAATCCTTTGCAAACCTCAAAATGTGGCTAATAAAACACATGTTCCTCACATTTCTGTGGCAGAAAGTTCTGGAATCTGAGAGTAGCCACAAATGTCCTTCCACCCAGCGTTCCCCCAAGTCTCCCGATAAAAATGATACCTCACTTGTGTGGGTAGGCCTAGCGCCCACGACAGGAAATACCCCAAAGCGCAACGTGGACACATCCAATTTTTTGAAAGAAAACAGAGGTGTTTTTTGCAAAGTGCCTACCTGTAGATTTTGGCCTCTAGCTCAGCAGGCACCTAGGGAAACCTCCCAAACCTGTGCCTTTTTTAAAACTAGAGACCTAGGGGAATCCAAGATGGGGTGACTTGTGGGGCTCTGACCAGGTTCTGTTACCCAGAATCCTTTGCAAACCTCAAAATGTGGCTAAAAAAACACATGTTCCTCACATTTCTGTGGCAGAAAGTTCTGGAATCTGAGAGGAGCCACACATTTCCTTCCACCCAGCGTTCCCCAAAGTCTCCCGATAAAAATGATAACTCACTTGTGTGGGTAGGCCTAGCGCCCGCGACAGGAAATGCCCCAAAGCGCAACGTGGACACATCCAATTTTTTGAAAGAAAACAGAGGTGTTTTTTGCGAAGTGCCTACCTGTAGATTTTGGCCTCTAGCTCAGCCGGCACCTAGGGAAACAAACCGAATCTGTGCATTTTTGAAAACTAGAGACCTAGGGGAGTCCAAGATGGGGTGACTTGTCAGGCTCTGACCAGGTTCTGTTACCCAGAATCCTTTGCAAACCTCAAAATTTGGCTAAAAAAACACATGTTCCTCACATTTTTGTGGCAGAAAGTTCTGGAATCTGAGAGGAGCCACAAATGTCATTTCACGCAGCGTTCCCCCAAGTCTCCTGATAAAAATGATACCTCACATGTGTGGGTAGCCCTAGCGCCCGCGACAGGAAATGCCCCAAAGCGCAACGTGGACACATCCAATTTTTTGAAAGAAAACAGAGGTGTTTTTTGCAAAGTGCCTACCTGTAGATTTTGGCCTCTAGCTCAGCAGGCACCTAGGGAAACCTACCAAACCTGTGCATTTTTTAAAACTAGAGACCTAGGGGAATCCAAGATGGGGTGACTTGTCAGGCTCTGACCAGGTTCTGTTACCCAGAATCCTTTGCAAACCTCAAAATTTGGCTAAAAAAACCACATGTTCCTCACATTTTTGTGGCAGAAAGTTCTGGAATCTGAGAGGAGCCACAAATGTCATTTCACGCAGCGTTCCCCCAAGTCTCCCGATAAAAATGATACCTCACATGTGTGGGTAGCCCTAGCGCCCGCGACAGGAAATGCCCCAAAGCGCAACGTGGACACATCCAATTTTTTGAAAGAAAACAGAGGTGTTTTTTGCAAAGTGCCTACCTGTAGATTTTGGCCTCTAGCTCAGCAGGCACCTAGGGAAACCTCCCAAACCTGTGCATTTTTGAAAACTAGAGAACTAGGGGAATCCAAGATGGGGTGACTTGTGGGGCTCTGACCAGGTTCTGTTACCCAGAATCCTTTGCAAACCTCAAAATGTGGCTAATAAAACACATGTTCCTCACATTTCTGTGGCAGAAAGTTCTGGAATCTGAGAGTAGCCACAAATGTCCTTCCACCCAGCGTTCCCCCAAGTCTCCCGATAAAAATGATACCTCACTTGTGTGGGTAGGCCTAGCGCCCACGACAGGAAATACCCCAAAGCGCAACGTGGACACATCCAATTTTTTGAAAGAAAACAGAGGTGTTTTTTGCAAATTGCCTACCTGTAGATTTTGGCCTCTAGCTCAGCAGGCACCTAGGGAAACCTCCCAAACCTGTGCCTTTTTGAAAACTAGAGACCTAGGGGAATCCAAGATGGGGTGACTTGTGGGGCTCTGACCAGGTTCTGTTACCCAGAATCCTTTGCAAACCTCAAAATTTGGCTAAAAAAACACGTTCCTCACATTTCTGTGGCAGAAAGTTCTGGAATCTGAGAGGAGCCACACATTTCCTTCCACCCAGCGTTCCCCCAAGTCTCCCGATAAAAATGATAACTCACTTGTGTGGGTAGGCCTAGCGCCCGCGACAGGAAATGCCCCAAAGCGCAACGTGGACACATCCAATTTTTTGAAAGAAAACAGAGGTGTTTTTTGCAAAGTGCCTACCTGTAGATTTTGGCCTCTAGCTCAGCCGGCACCTAGGGAAACGAACCGAACCTGTGCATTTGTGAAAACTAAAGACCTAGGGGAATCCAAGATGGGGTGACTTGTCGGGCTCTGACCAGGTTCTGTTACCCAGAATCCTTTGCAAACCTCAAAATTTGGCTAAACAAAAACACATGTTCCTCACATTTTTGTGGCAGAAAGTTCTGGAATCTGAGAGGAGCCACAAATGTCATTTCACGCAGCGTTCCCCCAAGTCTCCCGATAAAAATGATAACTCACTTGTGTGGGTAGGCCTAGCGCCCGCGACAGGAAATGCCCCAAAGCGCAACGTGGACACATCCAATTTTTTTAAAGAAAACAGAGGTGTTTTTTGCAAAGTGCCTACCTGTAGATTTTGGCCTCTAGCTCAGCCGGCACCTAGGGAAACCTACCAAACCTGTGCATTTTTGAAAACTAGAGACCTAGGGGAATCCAAGATGGGGTGACTTGTGGGGCTCTGACCAGGTTCTGTTACCCAGAATCCTTTGCAAACCTCAAAATGTGGCTAAAAAAACACATGTTCCTCACATTTCTGTGGCAGAAAGTTCTGGAATCTGAGAGGAGCCACAAATGTCATTTCACGCAGCGTTCCCCCAAGTCTCCTGATAAAAATGATACCTCACATGTGTGGGTAGCCCTAGCGCCCGCGACAGGAAATGCCCCAAAGCCCAACGTGGACACATCCAATTTTTTGAAAGAAAACAGAGGTGTTTTTTGCGAAGTGCCTACCTGTAGATTTTGGCCTCTAGCTCAGCCGGCACCTAGGGAAACCTACCAAACCTGTGCATTTTTGAAAACTAGAGACCTAGGGGAATCCAAGATGGGGTGACTTGTGGGGCTCTGACCAGGTTCTGTTACCCAGAATCCTTTGCAAACCTCAAAATTTGGCTAAAAAAACACATGTTCCTCACATTTCTGTGGCAGAAAGTTCTGGAATCTGAGAGGAGCCACACATTTCCTTCCACCCAGCGTTCCCCCAAGTCTCCCGATAAAAATTATAACTCACTTGTGTGGGTAGGCCTAGCGCCCGCGACAGGAAATGCCCCAAAGCGCAACGTGGACACATCCAATTTTTTGAAAGAAAACAGAGGTGTTTTTTGCAAAGTGCCTACCTGTAGATTTTGGCCTCTAGCTCAGCCGGCACCTAGGGAAACGAACCGAACCTGTGCATTTGTGAAAACTAGAGTCCTAGGGGAATCCAAGATGGGGTGACTTGTCACGCTCTGACCAGGTTCTGTTACCCAGAATCCTTTCAAACCTCAAAATTTGGCTAAAAAAACACATGTTCCTCACATTTTTGTGGCAGAAAGTTCTGGAATCTGAGAGGAGCCACAAATGTCATTTTACACAGCGTTCCCCCAAGTCTCCCGATAAAAATGATACCTCACATGTGTGGGTAGGCCTAGCGCCCACAACAGGAAATGCCCCAAAGCGCAACGTGGACACATCCAATTTTTTGAAAGAAAACAGAGGTGTTTTTTGCAAATTGCCTACCTGTAGATTTTGGCCTCTAGCTCAGCCGGCACCTAGGGAAACCTACCAAACCTGTGCATTTTTGAAAACTAGAGACCTAGGGGAATCCAAGATGGGGTGACTTGTGGGGCTCTGACCAGGTTATGTTACTCAGAATCCTTTGCAAACCTCAAATTTGGCTAAAAAAACACATGTTCCTCACATTTCTGTGGCAGAAAGTTCTGGAATCTGAGAGGAGCCACAAATAGCCTTCCCCCGGCGTTTCCCCAAGTCTCCCGATAAAAATGATACCTCACTTGTGTGGGTAGGCCTAGCGCCCGCGAAAGGAAATGCCCCAAAGCACAACGTGGACACATCCAATTTTTTTAAAGAAAACAGAGGTGTTTTTTGCAAAGTGCCTACCTGTAGATTTTGGCCTCTAGATCAGCCGGCACCTAGGGAAACCTACCAAACCTGTGCATTTTTGAAAACTAGAGACCTAGGGGAATCCAAGATGGGGTGCCTTGTGGGGCTCTGACCAGGTTCTGTTACCCAGAATCCTTTGCAAACCTCAAAATGTGGCTAAAAAAAACACATGTTCCTCACATTTTTGTGGCAGAAAGTTCTGGAATCTGAGAGGAGCCACAAATGTCCTTTCAAACAGCGTTCCCCCAAGTCTCCTGATAAAAATGATACCTCACTTGTGTGGGTAGGCCTAGCGCCCGCGACAGGAGATGCCCCAAAGCGCAACGTGGACATATCCAATTTTTTTGAAAGAAAACAGAGGTGTTTTTTGCAAAGTGCCTACCTGTAGATTTTGACCTCTAGCTCAGCCGGCACCTAGGGAAACCTACCAAACCTGTGCCTTTTTGAAAACTAGAGACCTAGGGGAATCCAAGATGGGGTGACTTGTGGGGCTCTGACCAGGTTCTGTTACCCAGAATCCTTTGCAAACCTCAAAATGTGGCTAAAAAAAACACATGTTCCTCACATTTTTGTGGCAGAAAGTTCTGGAATCTGAGAGGAGCCACAAATGTCCTTTCAAACAGCGTTCCCCCAAGTCTCCTGATAAAAATGATACCTCACTTGTGTGGGTAGGCCTAGCGCCCGCGACAGGAAATGCCCCAAAGCGCAACGTGGACATATCCAATTTTTTTGAAAGAAAACAGAGGTGTTTTTTGGAAAGTGCCTACCTGTAGATTTTGGCCTCTAGCTCAGCAGGCACCTAGGGAAACCTACCAAACCTGTGCATTTTTGAAAACTAGAGACCTAGGGGAATCCAAGATGGGGTGACTTGTCAGGCTCTGACCAGGTTCTGTTACCCAGAATCCTTTGCAAACCTCAAAATTTGGCTAAAAAAAACACATGTTCCTCACATTTTTGTGGCAGAAAGTTCTGGAATCTGAGAGGAGCCACAAATGTCATTTCACGCAGCGTTCCCCCAAGTCTCCCGATAAAAATGATACCTCACATGTGTGGGTAGCCCTAGCGCCCGCGACAGGAAATGCCCCAAAGCGCAACGTGGACACATCCAATTTTTTGAAAGAAAACAGAGGTGTTTTTTGCAAAGTGCCTACCTGTAGATTTTGGCCTCTAGCTCAGCAGGCACCTAGGGAAACCTCCCAAACCTGTGCATGTTTGAAAACTAGAGAACTAGGGGAATCCAAGATGGGGTGACTTGTGGGGCTCTGACCAGGTTCTGTTACCCAGAATCCTTTGCAAACCTCAAAATGTGGCTAATAAAACACATGTTCCTCACATTTCTGTGGCAGAAAGTTCTGGAATCTGAGAGTAGCCACAAATGTCCTTCCACCCAGCGTTCCCCCAAGTCTCCCGATAAAAATGATACCTCACTTGTGTGGGTAGGCCTAGCGCCCACGACAGGAAATACCCCAAAGCGCAACGTGGACACATCCAATTTTTTGAAAGAAAACAGAGGTGTTTTTTGCAAAGTGCCTACCTGTAGATTTTGGCCTCTAGCTCAGCAGGCACCTAGGGAAACCTCCCAAACCTGTGCCTTTTTTAAAACTAGAGACCTAGGGGAATCCAAGATGGGGTGACTTGTGGGGCTCTGACCAGGTTCTGTTACCCAGAATCCTTTGCAAACCTCAAAATGTGGCTAAAAAAACACATGTTCCTCACATTTCTGTGGCAGAAAGTTCTGGAATCTGAGAGGAGCCACACATTTCCTTCCACCCAGCGTTCCCCCAAGTCTCCCGATAAAAATGATAACTCACTTGTGTGGGTAGGCCTAGCGCCCGCGACAGGAAATGCCCCAAAGCGCAACGTGGACACATCCAATTTTTTGAAAGAAAACAGAGGTGTTTTTTGCAAAGTGCCTACCTGTAGATTTTGGCCTCTAGCTCAGCAGGCACCTAGGGAAACCTACCAAACCTGTGCATTTTTGAAAACTAGAGAACTAGGGGAATCCAAGATGGGGTGACTTGTGGGGCTCTGACCAGGTTCTGTTACCCAGAATCCTTTGCAAACCTCAAAATGTGGCTAAAAAAACACATGTTCCTCACATTTCTGTGGCAGAAAGTTCTGGAATCTGAGAGGAGCCACAAATGTCATTTCACGCAGCGTTCCCCCAAGTCTCCTGATAAAAATGATACCTCACATGTGTGGGTAGCCCTAGCGCCCGCGACAGGAAATGCCCCAAAGCGCAACGTGGACACATCCAATTTTTTGAAAGAAAACAGAGGTGTTTTTTGCAAAGTGCCTACCTGTAGATTTTGGCCTCTAGCTCAGCAGGCACCTAGGGAAACCTACCAAACCTGTGCATTTTTGAAAACTAGAGAACTAGGGGAATCCAAGATGGGGTGACTTGTGGGGCTCTGACCAGGTTCTGTTACCCAGAATCCTTTGCAAACCTCAAAATTTGGCTAAAAAAACACATGTTCCTCACATTTCTGTGGCAGAAAGTTCTGGAATCTGAGAGTAGCCACAAATGTCCTTCCACCCAGCGTTCCCCCAAGTCTCCCGATAAAAATGATACCTCACTTGTGTGGGTAGGCCTAGCGCCCACGACAGGAAATACCCCAAAGCGCAACGTGGACACATCCAATTTTTTGAAAGAAAACAGAGGTGTTTTTTGCAAAGTGCCTACCTGTAGATTTTGGCCTCTAGCTCAGCAGGCACCTAGGGAAACCTCCCAAACCTGTGCCTTTTTTAAAACTAGAGACCTAGGGGAATCCAAGATGGGGTGACTTGTGGGGCTCTGACCAGGTTCTGTTACCCAGAATCCTTTGCAAACCTCAAAATGTGGCTAAAAAAACACATGTTCCTCACATTTCTGTGGCAGAAAGTTCTGGAATCTGAGAGGAGCCACACATTTCCTTCCACCCAGCGTTCCCCCAAGTCTCCCGATAAAAATGATAACTCACTTGTGTGGGTAGGCCTAGCGCCCGCGACAGGAAATGCCCCAAAGCGCAACGTGGACACATCCAATTTTTTGAAAGAAAACAGAGGTGTTTTTTGCAAAGTGCCTACCTGTAGATTTTGGCCTCTAGCTCAGCAGGCACCTAGGGAAACCTACCAAACCTGTGCATTTTTGAAAACTAGAGAACTAGGGGAATCCAAGATGGGGTGACTTGTGGGGCTCTGACCAGGTTCTGTTACCCAGAATCCTTTGCAAACCTCAAAATGTGGCTAAAAAAACACATGTTCCTCACATTTCTGTGGCAGAAAGTTCTGGAATCTGAGAGGAGCCACAAATGTCATTTCACGCAGCGTTCCCCCAAGTCTCCTGATAAAAATGATACCTCACATGTGTGGGTAGCCCTAGCGCCCGCGACAGGAAATGCCCCAAAGCGCAACGTGGACACATCCAATTTTTTGAAAGAAAACAGAGGTGTTTTTTGCAAAGTGCCTACCTGTAGATTTTGGCCTCTAGCTCAGCAGGCACCTAGGGAAACCTACCAAACCTGTGCATTTTTGAAAACTAGAGAACTAGGGGAATCCAAGATGGGGTGACTTGTGGGGCTCTGACCAGGTTCTGTTACCCAGAATCCTTTGCAAACCTCAAAATTTGGCTAAAAAAACACATATTCCTCACATTTCTGTGGCAGAAAGTTCTGGAATCTGAGAGGAGCCACACATTTCCTTCCACCCAGCATTCCCCCAAGTCTCCCGATAAAAATTATAACTCACTTGTGTGGGTAGGCCAAGCGCCCGCGACAGGAAATGCCCCAAAGCGCAACGTGGACACATCCAATTTTTTGAAAGAAAACAGAGGTGTTTTTTGCAAAGTGCCTACCTGTAGATTTTGACCTCTAGCTCAGCCGGCACCTAGGGAAGCGAACCAAACCTGTGCATTTTTGAAAACTAGAGACCTAGGGGAATCCAAGATGGGGTGACTTGTCGGGCTCTGACCAGGTTCTGTTACCCAGAATCCTTTCAAACCTCAAAATTTGGCTAAAAAAACACATGTTCCTCACATTTTTGTGGCAGAAAGTTCTGGAATCTGAGAGGAGCCACAAATGTCATTTTACACAGCGTTCCCCCAAGTCTCCCGATAAAAATGATACCTCACATGTGTGGGTAGGCCTAGCGCCCACAACAGGAAATGCCCCAAAGCGCAACGTGGACACATCCAATTTTTTGAAAGAAAACAGAGGTGTTTTTTGCAAATTGCCTACCTGTAGATTTTGGCCTCTAGCTCAGCCGGCACCTAGGGAAACCTACCAAACCTGTGCATTTTTGAAAACTAGAGACCTAGGGGAATCCAAGATGGGGTGACTTGTGGGGCTCTGACCAGGTTATGTTACTCAGAATCCTTTGCAAACCTCAAATTTGGCTAAAAAAACACATGTTCCTCACATTTCTGTGGCAGAAAGTTCTGGAATCTGAGAGGAGCCACAAATAGCCTTCCCCCGGCGTTTCCCCAAGTCTCCCGATAAAAATGATACCTCACTTGTGTGGGTAGGCCTAGCGCCCGCGAAAGGAAATGCCCCAAAGCACAACGTGGACACATCCAATTTTTTTAAAGAAAACAGAGGTGTTTTTTGCAAAGTGCCTACCTGTAGATTTTGGCCTCTAGATCAGCCGGCACCTAGGGAAACCTACCAAACCTGTGCATTTTTGAAAACTAGAGACCTAGGGGAATCCAAGATGGGGTGCCTTGTGGGGCTCTGACCAGGTTCTGTTACCCAGAATCCTTTGCAAACCTCAAAATGTGGCTAAAAAAAACACATGTTCCTCACATTTTTGTGGCAGAAAGTTCTGGAATCTGAGAGGAGCCACAAATGTCCTTTCAAACAGCGTTCCCCCAAGTCTCCTGATAAAAATGATACCTCACTTGTGTGGGTAGGCCTAGCGCCCGCGACAGGAGATGCCCCAAAGCGCAACGTGGACATATCCAATTTTTTTGAAAGAAAACAGAGGTGTTTTTTGCAAAGTGCCTACCTGTAGATTTTGACCTCTAGCTCAGCCGGCACCTAGGGAAACCTACCAAACCTGTGCCTTTTTGAAAACTAGAGACCTAGGGGAATCCAAGATGGGGTGACTTGTGGGGCTCTGACCAGGTTCTGTTACCCAGAATCCTTTGCAAACCTCAAAATGTGGCTAAAAAAAACACATGTTCCTCACATTTTTGTGGCAGAAAGTTCTGGAATCTGAGAGGAGCCACAAATGTCCTTTCAAACAGCGTTCCCCCAAGTCTCCTGATAAAAATGATACCTCACTTGTGTGGGTAGGCCTAGCGCCCGCGACAGGAAATGCCCCAAAGCGCAACGTGGACATATCCAATTTTTTTGAAAGAAAACAGAGGTGTTTTTTGGAAAGTGCCTACCTGTAGATTTTGGCCTCTAGCTCAGCAGGCACCTAGGGAAACCTACCAAACCTGTGCATTTTTGAAAACTAGAGACCTAGGGGAATCCAAGATGGGGTGACTTGTCAGGCTCTGACCAGGTTCTGTTACCCAGAATCCTTTGCAAACCTCAAAATTTGGCTAAAAAAAACACATGTTCCTCACATTTTTGTGGCAGAAAGTTCTGGAATCTGAGAGGAGCCACAAATGTCATTTCACGCAGCGTTCCCCCAAGTCTCCCGATAAAAATGATACCTCACATGTGTGGGTAGCCCTAGCGCCCGCGACAGGAAATGCCCCAAAGCGCAACGTGGACACATCCAATTTTTTGAAAGAAAACAGAGGTGTTTTTTGCAAAGTGCCTACCTGTAGATTTTGGCCTCTAGCTCAGCAGGCACCTAGGGAAACCTCCCAAACCTGTGCATTTTTGAAAACTAGAGAACTAGGGGAATCCAAGATGGGGTGACTTGTGGGGCTCTGACCAGGTTCTGTTACCCAGAATCCTTTGCAAACCTCAAAATGTGGCTAATAAAACACATGTTCCTCACATTTCTGTGGCAGAAAGTTCTGGAATCTGAGAGTAGCCACAAATGTCCTTCCACCCAGCGTTCCCCCAAGTCTCCCGATAAAAATGATACCTCACTTGTGTGGGTAGGCCTAGCGCCCACGACAGGAAATACCCCAAAGCGCAACGTGGACACATCCAATTTTTTGAAAGAAAACAGAGGTGTTTTTTGCAAAGTGCCTACCTGTAGATTTTGGCCTCTAGCTCAGCAGGCACCTAGGGAAACCTCCCAAACCTGTGCCTTTTTTAAAACTAGAGACCTAGGGGAATCCAAGATGGGGTGACTTGTGGGGCTCTGACCAGGTTCTGTTACCCAGAATCCTTTGCAAACCTCAAAATGTGGCTAAAAAAACACATGTTCCTCACATTTCTGTGGCAGAAAGTTCTGGAATCTGAGAGGAGCCACACATTTCCTTCCACCCAGCGTTCCCCCAAGTCTCCCGATAAAAATGATAACTCACTTGTGTGGGTAGGCCTAGCGCCCGCGACAGGAAATGCCCCAAAGCGCAACGTGGACACATCCAATTTTTTGAAAGAAAACAGAGGTGTTTTTTGCAAAGTGCCTACCTGTAGATTTTGGCCTCTAGCTCAGCAGGCACCTAGGGAAACCTACCAAACCTGTGCATTTTTGAAAACTAGAGAACTAGGGGAATCCAAGATGGGGTGACTTGTGGGGCTCTGACCAGGTTCTGTTACCCAGAATCCTTTGCAAACCTCAAAATGTGGCTAAAAAAACACATGTTCCTCACATTTCTGTGGCAGAAAGTTCTGGAATCTGAGAGGAGCCACAAATGTCATTTCACGCAGCGTTCCCCCAAGTCTCCTGATAAAAATGATACCTCACATGTGTGGGTAGCCCTAGCGCCCGCGACAGGAAATGCCCCAAAGCGCAACGTGGACACATCCAATTTTTTGAAAGAAAACAGAGGTGTTTTTTGCAAAGTGCCTACCTGTAGATTTTGGCCTCTAGCTCAGCAGGCACCTAGGGAAACCTACCAAACCTGTGCATTTTTGAAAACTAGAGAACTAGGGGAATCCAAGATGGGGTGACTTGTGGGGCTCTGACCAGGTTCTGTTACCCAGAATCCTTTGCAAACCTCAAAATTTGGCTAAAAAAACACATGTTCCTCACATTTCTGTGGCAGAAAGTTCTGGAATCTGAGAGTAGCCACAAATGTCCTTCCACCCAGCGTTCCCCCAAGTCTCCCGATAAAAATGATACCTCACTTGTGTGGGTAGGCCTAGCGCCCACGACAGGAAATACCCCAAAGCGCAACGTGGACACATCCAATTTTTTGAAAGAAAACAGAGGTGTTTTTTGCAAAGTGCCTACCTGTAGATTTTGGCCTCTAGCTCAGCAGGCACCTAGGGAAACCTCCCAAACCTGTGCCTTTTTTAAAACTAGAGACCTAGGGGAATCCAAGATGGGGTGACTTGTGGGGCTCTGACCAGGTTCTGTTACCCAGAATCCTTTGCAAACCTCAAAATGTGGCTAAAAAAACACATGTTCCTCACATTTCTGTGGCAGAAAGTTCTGGAATCTGAGAGGAGCCACACATTTCCTTCCACCCAGCGTTCCCCCAAGTCTCCCGATAAAAATGATAACTCACTTGTGTGGGTAGGCCTAGCGCCCGCGACAGGAAATGCCCCAAAGCGCAACGTGGACACATCCAATTTTTTGAAAGAAAACAGAGGTGTTTTTTGCAAAGTGCCTACCTGTAGATTTTGGCCTCTAGCTCAGCAGGCACCTAGGGAAACCTACCAAACCTGTGCATTTTTGAAAACTAGAGAACTAGGGGAATCCAAGATGGGGTGACTTGTGGGGCTCTGACCAGGTTCTGTTACCCAGAATCCTTTGCAAACCTCAAAATGTGGCTAAAAAAACACATGTTCCTCACATTTCTGTGGCAGAAAGTTCTGGAATCTGAGAGGAGCCACAAATGTCATTTCACGCAGCGTTCCCCCAAGTCTCCTGATAAAAATGATACCTCACATGTGTGGGTAGCCCTAGCGCCCGCGACAGGAAATGCCCCAAAGCGCAACGTGGACACATCCAATTTTTTGAAAGAAAACAGAGGTGTTTTTTGCAAAGTGCCTACCTGTAGATTTTGGCCTCTAGCTCAGCAGGCACCTAGGGAAACCTACCAAACCTGTGCATTTTTGAAAACTAGAGAACTAGGGGAATCCAAGATGGGGTGACTTGTGGGGCTCTGACCAGGTTCTGTTACCCAGAATCCTTTGCAAACCTCAAAATTTGGCTAAAAAAACACATATTCCTCACATTTCTGTGGCAGAAAGTTCTGGAATCTGAGAGGAGCCACACATTTCCTTCCACCCAGCATTCCCCCAAGTCTCCCGATAAAAATTATAACTCACTTGTGTGGGTAGGCCAAGCGCCCGCGACAGGAAATGCCCCAAAGCGCAACGTGGACACATCCAATTTTTTGAAAGAAAACAGAGGTGTTTTTTGCAAAGTGCCTACCTGTAGATTTTGACCTCTAGCTCAGCCGGCACCTAGGGAAGCGAACCAAACCTGTGCATTTTTGAAAACTAGAGACCTAGGGGAATCCAAGATGGGGTGACTTGTCGGGCTCTGACCAGGTTCTGTTACCCAGAATCCTTTCCAAAACTCAAAATTTTGCTAAAAAAACACATGTTCCTCACATTTCTGTGGCAGAAAGTTCCGGAATCTGAGAGGAGCCACAAATTTCCTTCCACCAAGCGTTCCCCCAAGTCTCCCGATAAAAATGATACCTCACTTGTGTGGGTAGGCCTAGTGCCCACGACAGGAAATGCCCCAAAGCGCAACGTGGACACATCCAATTTTTTGAAAGAAAACAATGGTGTTTTTTGCAAAGTGCCTACCTGTAGATTTCGGCCTCTAGCTCAGCCGGCACATAGGGAAACCTACCAAACCTGTGCATTTTTTAAAACTAGAGACCTAGGGGAATCCAAGATGGGGTGACTTGTGGGGCTCTGACCAGGTTCTGTTACCCAGAATCCTTTGCAAACCTCAAAATTTGGCTAAAAAAACACATGTTCCTCACATTTCTGTGGCAGAAAGTTCTGGAATCTGAGAGGAGCCACACATTTCCTTCCACCCAGCGTTCCCCCAAGTCTCCTGATAAAAATGATAACTCACTTGTGTGGGTAGGCCTAGCGCCCGCGACAGGAAATGCCCCAAATCGCAACGTGGACACATCCAATTTTTTGAAAGAAAACAGAGGTGTTTTTTGCAAAGTGCCTACCTGTAGATTTCGGTCTCTAGCTCAGCCGGCACCTAGGGAAACGAACCGAACCTGTGCATTTGTGAAAACTAGAGACCTAGGGGAATCCAAGATGGGGTGACTTGTCGGGCTCTGACCAGGTTCTGTTACCCAGAATCCTTTGCAAACCTCAAAATTTGGCTAAAAAAACACATGTTCCTCACATTTCTGTGGCAGAAAGTTCTGGAATCTGAGAGGAGCCACAAATGTCATTTCACGCAGCGTTCCCCCAATTCTCCCGATAAAAATTATACCTCACATGTGTGGGTAGGCCTAGCGCCCACGACAGGAAATGCCCCAAAGCGCAACGTGGACACATCCAATTTTTTGAAAGAAAACAGAGGTGTTTTTTGCAAAGTGCCTACCTGTAGATTTTGGCCTCTAGCTCAGCCGGCACCTAGGGAAACCTACCAAACCTGTGCATTTTTGAAAACTAGAGACCTAGGGGAATCCAAGATGGGGTGACTTGTGGGGCTCTGACCAGGTTCTGTTACCCAGAATCCTTTGCAAACCTCAAAATTTGGCTAAAAAAACACATGTTCCTCACATTTCTGTGGCAGAAAGTTCTGGAATCTGAGAGGAGCCACACATTTCCTTCCACCCAGCGTTCCCCCAAGTCTCCCGATAAAAATTATAACTCACTTGTGTGGGTAGGCCTAGCGCCCGCGACAGGAAATGCCCCAAAGCGCAACGTGGACACATCCAATTTTTTGAAAGAAAACAGAGGTGTTTTTTGCAAAGTGCCTACCTGTAGATTTTGGCCTCTAGCTCAGCCGGCACCTAGGGAAACAAACCGAACCTGTGCATTTGTGAAAACTAGAGTCCTAGGGGAATCCAAGATGGGGTGACTTGTCACGCTCTGACCAGGTTCTGTTACCCAGAATCCTTTGCAAACCTCAATATTTGGCTAAAAAAACACATGTTCCTCACATTTTTGTGGCAGAAAGTTCTGGAATCTGAGAGGAGCCACAAATGTCATTTCACACAGCGTTCCCCCAAGTCTCCCGATAAAAATGATACCTCACATGTGTGGGTAGGCCTAGCGCCCACAACAGGAAATGCCCCAAAGCGCAACGTGGACACATCCAATTTTTTGAAAGAAAACAGAGGTGTTTTTTGCAAATTGCCTACCTGTAGATTTTGGCCTCTAGCTCAGCCGGCACCTAGGGAAACCTACCAAACCTGTGCATTTTTGAAAACTAGAGACCTAGGGGAATCCAAGATGGGGTGACTTGTGGGGCTCTGACCAGGTTATGTTACCCAGAATCCTTTGCAAACCTCAAATTTTGCTAAAAAAACACATGTTCCTCACATTTCTGTGGCAGAAAGTTCTGGAATCTGAGAGGAGCCACAAATAGCCTTCCCCCGGCGTTTCCCCAAGTCTCCCGATAAAAATGATACCTCACTTGTGTGGGTAGGCCTAGCGCCCGCGAAAGGAAATGCCCCAAAGCACAACGTGGACACATCCAATTTTTTTAAAGAAAATAGAGGTGTTTTTTGCAAAGTGCCTACCTGTAGATTTTGGCCTCTAGCTCAGCCAGCACCTAGGGAAACCTACCAAACCTGTGCATTTTTGAAAACTAGAGACCTAGGGGAATCCAAGATGGGGTGCCTTGTGGGGCTCTGACCAGGTTCTGTTACCCAGAATCCTTTGCAAACCTCAAAATGTGGCTAAAAAAAACACATGTTCCTCACATTTTTGTGGCAGAAAGTTCTGGAATCTGAGAGGAGCCACAAATGTCCTTTCAAACAGCGTTCCCCCAAGTCTCCTGATAAAAATGATACCTCACTTGTGTGGGTAGGCCTAGCGCCCGCGACAGGAGATGCCCCAAAGCGCAACGTGGACATATCCAATTTTTTTGAAAGAAAACAGAGGTGTTTTTTGCAAAGTGCCTACCTGTAGATTTTGACCTCTAGCTCAGCCGGCACCTAGGGAAACCTACCAAACCTGTGCCTTTTTGAAAACTAGAGACCTAGGGGAATCCAAGATGGGGTGACTTGTGGGTCTCTGACCAGGTTCTGTTACCCAGAATCCTTTGCAAACCTCAAAATGTGGCTAAAAAAAACACATGTTCCTCACATTTTTGTGGCAGAAAGTTCTGGAATCTGAGAGGAGCCACAAATGTCCTTTCAAACAGCGTTCCCCCAAGTCTCCTGATAAAAATGATACCTCACTTGTGTGGGTAGGCCTAGCGCCCGCGACAGGAAATGCCCCAAAGCGCAACGTGGACACATCCAATTTTTTGAAAGAAAACAGAGGTGTTTTTTGCAAAGTGCCTACCTGTAGATTTTGGCCTCTAGCTCAGCAGGCACCTAGGGAAACCTACCAAACCTGTGCATTTTTGAAAACTAGAGAACTAGGGGAATCCAAGATGGGGTGACTTGTGGGGCTCTGACCAGGTTCTGTTACCCAGAATCCTTTGCAAACCTCAAAATGTGGCTAAAAAAACACATGTTCCTCACATTTCTGTGGCAGAAAGTTCTGGAATCTGAGAGGAGCCACAAATGTCATTTCACGCAGCGTTCCCCCAAGTCTCCTGATAAAAATGATACCTCACATGTGTGGGTAGCCCTAGCGCCCGCGACAGGAAATGCCCCAAAGCGCAACGTGGACACATCCAATTTTTTGAAAGAAAACAGAGGTGTTTTTTGCAAAGTGCCTACCTGTAGATTTTGGCCTCTAGCTCAGCAGGCACCTAGGGAAACCTACCAAACCTGTGCATTTTTGAAAACTAGAGACCTAGGGGAATCCAAGATGGGGTGACTTGTCAGGCTCTGACCAGGTTCTGTTACCCAGAATCCTTTGCAAACCTCAAAATTTGGCTAAAAAAAACACATGTTCCTCACATTTTTGTGGCAGAAAGTTCTGGAATCTGAGAGGAGCCACAAATGTCATTTCACGCAGCGTTCCCCCAAGTCTCCCGATAAAAATGATACCTCACATGTGTGGGTAGCCCTAGCGCCAGCGACAGGAAATGCCCCAAAGCGCAACGTGGACACATCCAATTTTTTGAAAGAAAACAGAGGTGTTTTTTGCAAAGTGCCTACCTGTAGATTTTGGCCTCTAGCTCAGCAGGCACCTAGGGAAACCTCCCAAACCTGTGCATTTTTGAAAACTAGAGAACTAGGGGAATCCAAGATGGGGTGACTTGGGGGGCTCTGACCAGGTTCTGTTACCCAGAATCCTTTGCAAACCTCAAAATGTGGCTAATAAAACACATGTTCCTCACATTTCTGTTGCAGAAAGTTCTGGAATCTGAGAGTAGCCACAAATGTCCTTCCACCCAGCGTTCCCCCAAGTCTCCCGATAAAAATGATACCTCACTTGTGTGGGTAGGCCTAGCGCCCACGACAGGAAATACCCCAAAGCGCAACGTGGACACATCCAATTTTTTGAAAGAAAACAGAGGTGTTTTTTGCAAAGTGCCTACCTGTAGATTTTGGCCTCTAGCTCAGCAGGCACCTAGGGAAACCTCCCAAACCTGTGCCTTTTTTAAAACTAGAGACCTAGGGGAATCCAAGATGGGGTGACTTGTGGGGCTCTGACCAGGTTCTGTTACCCAGAATCCTTTGCAAACCTCAAAATGTGGCTAAAAAAACACATGTTCCTCACATTTCTGTGGCAGAAAGTTCTGGAATCTGAGAGGAGCCACACATTTCCTTCCACCCAGCGTTCCCCCAAGTCTCCCGATAAAAATGATAACTCACTTGTGTGGGTAGGCCTAGCGCCCGCGACAGGAAATGCCCCAAAGCGCAACGTGGACACATCCAATTTTTTGAAAGAAAACAGAGGTGTTTTTTGCAAAGTGCCTACCTGTAGATTTTGGCCTCTAGCTCAGCAGGCACCTAGGGAAACCTACCAAACATGTGCATTTTTGAAAACTAGAGAACTAGGGGAATCCAAGATGGGGTGACTTGTGGGGCTCTGACCAGGTTCTGTTACCCAGAATCCTTTGCAAACCTCAAAATGTGGCTAAAAAAACACATGTTCCTCACATTTCTGTGGCAGAAAGTTCTGGAATCTGAGAGGAGCCACAAATATCATTTCACGCAGCGTTCCCCCAAGTCTCCTGATAAAAATGATACCTCACATGTGTGGGTAGCCCTAGCGCCCGCGACAGGAAATGCCCCAAAGCGCAACGTGGACACATCCAATTTTTTGAAAGAAAACAGAGGTGTTTTTTGCGAAGTGCCTACCTGTAGATTTTGGCCTCTAGCTCAGCCGGCACCTAGGGAAACAAACCGAATCTGTGCATTTTTGAAAACTAGAGACCTAGGGGAATCCAAGATGGGGTGACTTGTCAAGCTCTGACCAGGTTCTGTTACCCAGAATCCTTTGCAAACCTCAAAATTTGGCTAAAAAAAACACATGTTCCTCACATTTTTGTGGCAGAAAGTTCTGGAATCTGAGAGGAGCCACAAATGTCATTTCACGCAGCGTTCCCCCAAGTCTCCCGATAAAAATGATACCTCACATGTGTGGGTAGCCCTAGCGCCCGCGACAGGAAATGCCCCAAAGCGCAACGTGGACACATCCAATTTTTTGAAAGAAAACAGAGGTGTTTTTTGCAAAGTGCCTACCTGTAGATTTTGGCCTCTAGCTCAGCAGGCACCTAGGGAAACCTCCCAAACCTGTGCATTTTTGAAAACTAGAGAACTAGGGGAATCCAAGATGGGGTGACTTGTGGGGCTCTGACCAGGTTCTGTTACCCAGAATCCTTTGCAAACCTCAAAATGTGGCTAATAAAACACATGTTCCTCACATTTCTGTTGCAGAAAGTTCTGGAATCTGAGAGTAGCCACAAATGTCCTTCCACCCAGCGTTCCCCCAAGTCTCCCGATAAAAATGATACCTCACTTGTGTGGGTAGGCCTAGCGCCCACGACAGGAAATACCCCAAAGCGCAACGTGGACACATCCAATTTTTTGAAAGAAAACAGAGGTGTTTTTTGCAAAGTGCCTACCTGTAGATTTTGGCCTCTAGCTCAGCAGGCACCTAGGGAAACCTCCCAAACCTGTGCCTTTTTTAAAACTAGAGACCTAGGGGAATCCAAGATGGGGTGACTTGTGGGGCTCTGACCAGGTTCTGTTACCCAGAATCCTTTGCAAACCTCAAAATGTGGCTAAAAAAACACATGTTCCTCACATTTCTGTGGCAGAAAGTTCTGGAATCTGAGAGGAGCCACACATTTCCTTCCACCCAGCGTTCCCCCAAGTCTCCCGATAAAAATGATAACTCACTTGTGTGGGTAGGCCTAGCGCCCGCGACAGGAAATGCCCCAAAGCGCAACGTGGACACATCCAATTTTTTGAAAGAAAACAGAGGTGTTTTTTGCAAAGTGCCTACCTGTAGATTTTGGCCTCTAGCTCAGCAGGCACCTAGGGAAACCTACCAAACCTGTGCATTTTTGAAAACTAGAGAACTAGGGGAATCCAAGATGGGGTGACTTGTGGGGCTCTGACCAGGTTCTGTTACCCAGAATCCTTTGCAAACCTCAAAATGTGGCTAAAAAAACACATGTTCCTCACATTTCTGTGGCAGAAAGTTCTGGAATCTGAGAGGAGCCACAAATGTCATTTCACGCAGCGTTCCCCCAAGTCTCCTGATAAAAATGATACCTCACATGTGTGGGTAGCCCTAGCGCCCGCGACAGGAAATGCCCCAAAGCGCAACGTGGACACATCCAATTTTTTGAAAGAAAACAGAGGTGTTTTTTGCGAAGTGCCTACCTGTAGATTTTGGCCTCTAGCTCAGCCGGCACCTAGGGAAACAAACCGAATCTGTGCATTTTTTAAAACTAGAGACCTAGGGGAATCCAAGATGGGGTGACTTGTCAGGCTCTGACCAGGTTCTGTTACCCAGAATCCTTTGCAAACCTCAAAATTTGGCTAAAAAAACACATGTTCCTCACATTTTTGTGGCAGAAAGTTCTGGAATCTGAGAGGAGCCACAAATGTCATTTCACGCAGCGTTCCCCCAAGTCTCCTGATAAAAATGATACCTCACATGTGTGGGTAGCCCTAGCGCCCGCGACAGGAAATGCCCCAAAGCGCAACGTGGACACATCCAATTTTTTGAAAGAAAACAGAGGTGTTTTTTGCAAAGTGCCTACCTGTAGATTTTGGCCTCTAGCTCAGCCGGCACCTAGGGAAACCTACCAAACCTGTGCATTTTTGAAAACTAGAGACCTAGGGGAATCCAAGATGGGGTGACTTGTCAGGCTCTGACCAGGTTCTGTTACCCAGAATCCTTTGTAAACCTCAAAATTTGGCTAAAAAAAACACATGTTCCTCACATTTTTGTGGCAGAAAGTTCTGGAATCTGAGAGGAGCCACAAATGTTATTTCACGCAGCGTTCCCCCAAGTCTCCCGATAAAAATGATACCTCACATGTGTGGGTAGCCCTAGCGCCCGCGACAGGAAATGCCCCAAAGCGCAACGTGGACACATCCAATTTTTTGAAAGAAAACAGAGGTGTTTTTTGCAAAGTGCCTACCTGTAGATTTTGGCCTCTAGCTCAGCAGGCACCTAGGGAAACCTCCCAAACCTGTGCATTTTTGAAAACTAGAGAACTAGGGGAATCCAAGATGGGGTGACTTGTGGGGCTCTGACCAGGTTCTGTTACCCAGAATCCTTTGCAAACCTCAAAATGTGGCTAATAAAACACATGTTCCTCACATTTCTGTGGCAGAAAGTTCTGGAATCTGAGAGTAGCCACAAATGTCCTTCCACCCAGCGTTCCCCCAAGTCTCCCGATAAAAATGATACCTCACTTGTGTGGGTAGGCCTAGCGCCCACGACAGGAAATACCCCAAAGCGCAACGTGGACACATCCAATTTTTTGAAAGAAAACAGAGGTGTTTTTTGCAAAGTGCCTACCTGTAGATTTTGGCCTCTAGCTCAGCAGGCACCTAGGGAAACCTCCCAAACCTGTGCCTTTTTTAAAACTAGAGACCTAGGGGAATCCAAGATGGGGTGACTTGTGGGGCTCTGACCAGGTTCTGTTACCCAGAATCCTTTGCAAACCTCAAAATGTGGCTAAAAAAACACATGTTCCTCACATTTCTGTGGCAGAAAGTTCTGGAATCTGAGAGGAGCCACACATTTCCTTCCACCCAGCGTTCCCCCAAGTCTCCCGATAAAAATGATAACTCACTTGTGTGGGTAGGCCTAGCGCCCGCGACAGGAAATGCCCCAAAGCGCAACGTGGACACATCCAATTTTTTGAAAGAAAACAGAGGTGTTTTTTGCGAAGTGCCTACCTGTAGATTTTGGCCTCTAGCTCAGCCGGCACCTAGGGAAACAAACCGAATCTGTGCATTTTTGAAAACTAGAGACCTAGGGGAGTCCAAGATGGGGTGACTTGTCAGGCTCTGACCAGGTTCTGTTACCCAGAATCCTTTGCAAACCTCAAAATTTGGCTAAAAAAACACATGTTCCTCACATTTTTGTGGCAGAAAGTTCTGGAATCTGAGAGGAGCCACAAATGTCATTTCACGCAGCGTTCCCCCAAGTCTCCTGATAAAAATGATACCTCACATGTGTGGGTAGCCCTAGCGCCCGCGACAGGAAATGCCCCAAAGCGCAACGTGGACACATCCAATTTTTTGAAAGAAAACAGAGGTGTTTTTTGCAAAGTGCCTACCTGTAGATTTTGGCCTCTAGCTCAGCAGGCACCTAGGGAAACCTACCAAACCTGTGCATTTTTTAAAACTAGAGACCTAGGGGAATCCAAGATGGGGTGACTTGTCAGGCTCTGACCAGGTTCTGTTACCCAGAATCCTTTGCAAACCTCAAAATTTGGCTAAAAAAAACACATGTTCCTCACATTTTTGTGGCAGAAAGTTCTGGAATCTGAGAGGAGCCACAAATGTCATTTCACGCAGCGTTCCCCCAAGTCTCCCGATAAAAATGATACCTCACATGTGTGGGTAGCCCTAGCGCCTGCGACAGGAAATGCCCCAAAGCGCAACGTGGACACATCCAATTTTTTGAAAGAAAACAGAGGTGTTTTTTGCAAAGTGCCTACCTGTAGATTTTGGCCTCTAGCTCAGCAGGCACCTAGGGAAACCTCCCAAACCTGTGCATTTTTGAAAACTAGAGAACTAGGGGAATCCAAGATGGGGTGACTTGTGGGGCTCTGACCAGGTTCTGTTACCCAGAATCCTTTGCAAACCTCAAAATGTGGCTAATAAAACACATGTTCCTCACATTTCTGTGGCAGAAAGTTCTGGAATCTGAGAGTAGCAACAAATGTCCTTCCACCCAGCGTTCCCCCAAGACTCCCGATAAAAATGATACCTCACTTGTGTGGGTAGGCCTAGCGCCCACGACAGGAAATACCCCAAAGCGCAACGTGGACACATCCAATTTTTTGAAAGAAAACAGAGGTGTTTTTTGCAAAGTGCCTACCTGTAGATTTTGGCCTCTAGCTCAGCAGGCACCTAGGGAAACCTCCCAAACCTGTGCCTTTTTGAAAACTAGAGACCTAGGGGAATCCAAGATGGGGTGACTTGTGGGGCTCTGACCAGGTTCTGTTACCCAGAATCCTTTGCAAACCTCAAAATTTGGCTAAAAAAACACGTTCCTCACATTTCTGTGGCAGAAAGTTCTGGAATCTGAGAGGAGCCACACATTTCCTTCCACCCAGCGTTCCCCCAAGTCTCCCGATAAAAATGATAACTCACTTGTGTGGGTAGGCCTAGCGCCCGCGACAGGAAATGCCCCAAAGCGCAACGTGGACACATCCAATTTTTTGAAAGAAAACAGAGGTGTTTTTTGCAAAGTGCCTACCTGTAGATTGTGGCCTCTAGCTCAGCCGGCACCTAGGGAAACGAACCGAACCTGTGCATTTGTGAAAACTAAAGACCTAGGGGAATCCAAGATGGGGTGACTTGTCGGGCTCTGACCAGGTTCTGTTACCCAGAATCCTTTGCAAACCTCAAAATTTGGCTAAACAAAAACACATGTTCCTCACATTTTTGTGGCAGAAAGTTCTGGAATCTGAGAGGAGCCACAAATGTCATTTCACGCAGCGTTCCCCCAAGTCTCCCGATAAAAATGATAACTCACTTGTGTGGGTAGGCCTAGCGCCCGCGACAGGAAATGCCCCAAAGCGCAACGTGGACACATCCAATTTTTTGAAAGAAAACAGAGGTGTTTTTTGCAAAGTGCCTACCTGTAGATTTTGGCCTCTAGCTCAGCAGGCACCTAGGGAAACCTACCAAACCTGTGAATTTTTGAAAACTAGAGAACTAGGGGAATCCAAGATGGGGTGACTTGTGGGGCTCTGACCAGGTTCTGTTACCCAGAATCCTTTGCAAACCTCAAAATGTGGCTAAAAAAACACATGTTCCTCACATTTCTGTGGCAGAAAGTTCTGGAATCTGAGAGGAGCCACAAATGTCATTTCACGCAGCGTTCCCCCAAGTCTCCTGATAAAAATGATACCTCACATGTGTGGGTAGCCCTAGCGCCCGCGACAGGAAATGCCCCAAAGCGCAACGTGGACACATCCAATTTTTTGAAAGAAAACAGAGGTGTTTTTTGCGAAGTGCCTACCTGTAGATTTTGGCCTCTAGCTCAGCCGGCACCTAGGGAAACAAACCGAATCTGTGCATTTTTGAAAACTAGAGACCTAGGGGAATCCAAGATGGGGTGACTTGTCAGGCTCTGACCAGGTTCTGTTACCCAGAATCCTTTGCAAACCTCAAAATTTGGCTAAAAAAACACATGTTCCTCACATTTTTGTGGCAGAAAGTTCTGGAATCTGAGAGGAGCCACAAATGTCATTTCACGCAGCGTTCCCCCAAGTCTCCTGATAAAAATGATACCTCACATGTGTGGGTAGCCCTAGCGCCCGCGACAGGAAATGCCCCAAAGCGCAACGTGGACACATCCAATTTTTTGAAAGAAAACAGAGGTGTTTTTTGCAAAGTGCCTACCTGTAGATTTTGGCCTCTAGCTCAGCAGGCACCTAGGGAAACCTACCAAACCTGTGCATTTTTGAAAACTAGAGACCTAGGGGAATCCAAGATGGGGTGACTTGTCAGGCTCTGACCAGGTTCTGTTACCCAGAATCCTTTGCAAACCTCAAAATTTGGCTAAAAAAAACACATGTTCCTCACATTTTTGTGGCAGAAAGTTCTGGAATCTGAGAGGAGCCACAAATGTCATTTCACGCAGCGTTCCCCCAAGTCTCCCGATAAAAATGATACCTCACATGTGTGGGTAGCCCTAGCGCCCGCGACAGGAAATGCCCCAAAGCGCAACGTGGACACATCCAATTTTTTGAAAGAAAACAGAGGTGTTTTTTGCAAAGTGCCTACCTGTAGATTTTGGCCTCTAGCTCAGCAGGCACCTAGGGAAACCTCCCAAACCTGTGCATTTTTGAAAACTAGAGAACTAGGGGAATCCAAGATGGGGTGACTTGTGGGTCTCTGACCAGGTTCTGTTACCCAGAATCCTTTGCAAACCTCAAAATGTGGCTAATAAAACACATGTTCCTCACATTTCTGTTGCAGAAAGTTCTGGAATCTGAGAGTAGCCACAAATGTCCTTCCACCCAGCGTTCCCCCAAGTCTCCCGATAAAAATGATACCTCACTTGTGTGGGTAGGCCTAGCGCCCACGACAGGAAATACCCCAAAGCGCAACGTGGACACATCCAATTTTTTGAAAGAAAACAGAGGTGTTTTTTGCAAAGTGCCTACCTGTAGATTTTGGCCTCTAGCTCAGCAGGCACCTAGGGAAACCTCCCAAACCTGTGCCTTTTTTAAAACTAGAGACCTAGGGGAATCCAAGATGGGGTGACTTGTGGGGCTCTGACCAGGTTCTGTTACCCAGAATCCTTTGCAAACCTCAAAATGTGGCTAAAAAAACACATGTTCCTCACATTTCTGTGGCAGAAAGTTCTGGAATCTGAGAGGAGCCACACATTTCCTTCCACCCAGCGTTCCCCCAAGTCTCCCGATAAAAATGATAACTCACTTGTGTGGGTAGGCCTAGCGCCCGTGACAGGAAATGCCCCAAAGCGCAACGTGGACACATCCAATTTTTTGAAAGAAAACAGAGGTGTTTTTTGCAAAGTGCCTACCTGTAGATTTTGGCCTCTAGCTCAGCAGGCACCTAGGGAAACCTACCAAACCTGTGCATTTTTTAAAACTAGAGAACTAGGGGAATCCAAGATGGGGTGACTTGTGGGGCTCTGACCAGGTTCTGTTACCCAGAATCCTTTGCAAACCTCAAAATGTGGCTAAAAAAACACATGTTCCTCACATTTCTGTGGCAGAAAGTTCTGGAATCTGAGAGGAGCCACAAATGTCATTTCACGCAGCGTTCCCCCAAGTCTCCTGATAAAAATGATACCTCACATGTGTGGGTAGCCCTAGCGCCCGCGACAGGAAATGCCCCAAAGCGCAACGTGGACACATCCAATTTTTTGAAAGAAAACAGAGGTGTTTTTTGCGAAGTGCCTACCTGTAGATTTTGGCCTCTAGCTCAGCCGGCACCTAGGGAAACAAACCGAATCTGTGCATTTTTGAAAACTAGAGACCTAGGGGAATCCAAGATGGGGTGACTTGTCAGGCTCTGACCAGGTTCTGTTACCCAGAATCCTTTGCAAACCTCAAAATTTGGCTAAAAAAACACATGTTCCTCACATTTTTGTGGCAGAAAGTTCTGGAATCTGAGAGGAGCCACAAATGTCATTTCACGCAGCGTTCCCCCAAGTCTCCTGATAAAAATGATACCTCACATGTGTGGGTAGCCCTAGCGCCCGCGACAGGAAATGCCCCAAAGCGCAACGTGGACACATCCAATTTTTTGAAAGAAAACAGAGGTGTTTTTTGCAAAGTGCCTACCTGTAGATTTTGGCCTCTAGCTCAGCAGGCACCTAGGGAAACCTACCAAACCTGTGCATTTTTTAAAACTAGAGACCTAGGGGAATCCAAGATGGGGTGACTTGTCAGGCTCTGACCAGGTTCTGTTACCCAGAATCCTTTGCAAACCTCAAAATTTGGCTAAAAAAAACACATGTTCCTCACATTTTTGTGGCAGAAAGTTCTGGAATCTGAGAGGAGCCACAAATGTCATTTCACGCAGCGTTCCCCCAAGTCTCCCGATAAAAATGATACCTCACATGTGTGGGTAGCCCTAGCGCCCGCGACAGGAAATGCCCCAAAGCGCAACGTGGACACATCCAATTTTTTGAAAGAAAACAGAGGTGTTTTTTGCAAAGTGCCTACCTGTAGATTTTGGCCTCTAGCTCAGCAGGCACCTAGGGAAACCTCCCAAACCTGTGCATTTTTGAAAACTAGAGAACTAGGGGAATCCAAGATGGGGTGACTTGTGGGGCTCTGACCAGGTTCTGTTACCCAGAATCCTTTGCAAACCTCAAAATTTGGCTAAAAAAACACATGTTCCTCACATTTCTGTGGCAGAAAGTTCTGGAATCTGAGAGGAGCCACACATTTCCTTCCACCCAGCGTTCCCCCAAGTCTCCCGATAAAAATTATAACTCACTTGTGTGGGTAGGCCTAGCGCCCGCGACAGGAAATGCCCCAAAGCGCAACGTGGACACATCCAATTTTTTGAAAGAAAACAGAGGTGTTTTTTGCAAAGTGCCTACCTGTAGATTTTGGCCTCTAGCTCAGCCGGCACCTAGGGAAACAAACCGAACCTGTGCATTTGTGAAAACTAGAGTCCTAGGGGAATCCAAGATGGGGTGACTTGTCACGCTCTGACCAGGTTCTGTTACCCAGAATCCTTTGCAAACCTCAATATTTGGCTAAAAAAACACATGTTCCTCACATTTTTGTGGCAGAAAGTTCTGGAATCTGAGAGGAGCCACAAATGTCATTTCACACAGCGTTCCCCCAAGTCTCCCGATAAAAATGATACCTCACATGTGTGGGTAGGCCTAGCGCCCACAACAGGAAATGCCCCAAAGCGCAACGTGGACACATCCAATTTTTTGAAAGAAAACAGAGGTGTTTTTTGCAAATTGCCTACCTGTAGATTTTGGCCTCTAGCTCAGCCGGCACCTAGGGAAACCTACCAAACCTGTGCATTTTTGAAAACTAGAGACCTAGGGGAATCCAAGATGGGGTGACTTGTGGGGCTCTGACCAGGTTATGTTACCCAGAATCCTTTGCAAACCTCAAATTTTGCTAAAAAAACACATGTTCCTCACATTTCTGTGGCAGAAAGTTCTGGAATCTGAGAGGAGCCACAAATAGCCTTCCCCCGGCGTTTCCCCAAGTCTCCCGATAAAAATGATACCTCACTTGTGTGGGTAGGCCTAGCGCCCGCGAAAGGAAATGCCCCAAAGCACAACGTGGACACATCCAATTTTTTTAAAGAAAATAGAGGTGTTTTTTGCAAAGTGCCTACCTGTAGATTTTGGCCTCTAGCTCAGCCAGCACCTAGGGAAACCTACCAAACCTGTGCATTTTTGAAAACTAGAGACCTAGGGGAATCCAAGATGGGGTGCCTTGTGGGGCTCTGACCAGGTTCTGTTACCCAGAATCCTTTGCAAACCTCAAAATGTGGCTAAAAAAAACACATGTTCCTCACATTTTTGTGGCAGAAAGTTCTGGAATCTGAGAGGAGCCACAAATGTCCTTTCAAACAGCGTTCCCCCAAGTCTCCTGATAAAAATGATACCTCACTTGTGTGGGTAGGCCTAGCGCCCGCGACAGGAGATGCCCCAAAGCGCAACGTGGACATATCCAATTTTTTTGAAAGAAAACAGAGGTGTTTTTTGCAAAGTGCCTACCTGTAGATTTTGACCTCTAGCTCAGCCGGCACCTAGGGAAACCTACCAAACCTGTGCCTTTTTGAAAACTAGAGACCTAGGGGAATCCAAGATGGGGTGACTTGTGGGTCTCTGACCAGGTTCTGTTACCCAGAATCCTTTGCAAACCTCAAAATGTGGCTAAAAAAAACACATGTTCCTCACATTTTTGTGGCAGAAAGTTCTGGAATCTGAGAGGAGCCACAAATGTCCTTTCAAACAGCGTTCCCCCAAGTCTCCTGATAAAAATGATACCTCACTTGTGTGGGTAGGCCTAGCGCCCGCGACAGGAAATGCCCCAAAGCGCAACGTGGACACATCCAATTTTTTGAAAGAAAACAGAGGTGTTTTTTGCAAAGTGCCTACCTGTAGATTTTGGCCTCTAGCTCAGCAGGCACCTAGGGAAACCTACCAAACCTGTGCATTTTTGAAAACTAGAGAACTAGGGGAATCCAAGATGGGGTGACTTGTGGGGCTCTGACCAGGTTCTGTTACCCAGAATCCTTTGCAAACCTCAAAATGTGGCTAAAAAAACACATGTTCCTCACATTTCTGTGGCAGAAAGTTCTGGAATCTGAGAGGAGCCACAAATGTCATTTCACGCAGCGTTCCCCCAAGTCTCCTGATAAAAATGATACCTCACATGTGTGGGTAGCCCTAGCGCCCGCGACAGGAAATGCCCCAAAGCGCAACGTGGACACATCCAATTTTTTGAAAGAAAACAGAGGTGTTTTTTGCAAAGTGCCTACCTGTAGATTTTGGCCTCTAGCTCAGCAGGCACCTAGGGAAACCTACCAAACCTGTGCATTTTTGAAAACTAGAGACCTAGGGGAATCCAAGATGGGGTGACTTGTCAGGCTCTGACCAGGTTCTGTTACCCAGAATCCTTTGCAAACCTCAAAATTTGGCTAAAAAAAACACATGTTCCTCACATTTTTGTGGCAGAAAGTTCTGGAATCTGAGAGGAGCCACAAATGTCATTTCACGCAGCGTTCCCCCAAGTCTCCCGATAAAAATGATACCTCACATGTGTGGGTAGCCCTAGCGCCAGCGACAGGAAATGCCCCAAAGCGCAACGTGGACACATCCAATTTTTTGAAAGAAAACAGAGGTGTTTTTTGCAAAGTGCCTACCTGTAGATTTTGGCCTCTAGCTCAGCAGGCACCTAGGGAAACCTCCCAAACCTGTGCATTTTTGAAAACTAGAGAACTAGGGGAATCCAAGATGGGGTGACTTGGGGGGCTCTGACCAGGTTCTGTTACCCAGAATCCTTTGCAAACCTCAAAATGTGGCTAATAAAACACATGTTCCTCACATTTCTGTTGCAGAAAGTTCTGGAATCTGAGAGTAGCCACAAATGTCCTTCCACCCAGCGTTCCCCCAAGTCTCCCGATAAAAATGATACCTCACTTGTGTGGGTAGGCCTAGCGCCCACGACAGGAAATACCCCAAAGCGCAACGTGGACACATCCAATTTTTTGAAAGAAAACAGAGGTGTTTTTTGCAAAGTGCCTACCTGTAGATTTTGGCCTCTAGCTCAGCAGGCACCTAGGGAAACCTCCCAAACCTGTGCCTTTTTTAAAACTAGAGACCTAGGGGAATCCAAGATGGGGTGACTTGTGGGGCTCTGACCAGGTTCTGTTACCCAGAATCCTTTGCAAACCTCAAAATGTGGCTAAAAAAACACATGTTCCTCACATTTCTGTGGCAGAAAGTTCTGGAATCTGAGAGGAGCCACACATTTCCTTCCACCCAGCGTTCCCCCAAGTCTCCCGATAAAAATGATAACTCACTTGTGTGGGTAGGCCTAGCGCCCGCGACAGGAAATGCCCCAAAGCGCAACGTGGACACATCCAATTTTTTGAAAGAAAACAGAGGTGTTTTTTGCAAAGTGCCTACCTGTAGATTTTGGCCTCTAGCTCAGCAGGCACCTAGGGAAACCTACCAAACATGTGCATTTTTGAAAACTAGAGAACTAGGGGAATCCAAGATGGGGTGACTTGTGGGGCTCTGACCAGGTTCTGTTACCCAGAATCCTTTGCAAACCTCAAAATGTGGCTAAAAAAACACATGTTCCTCACATTTCTGTGGCAGAAAGTTCTGGAATCTGAGAGGAGCCACAAATATCATTTCACGCAGCGTTCCCCCAAGTCTCCTGATAAAAATGATACCTCACATGTGTGGGTAGCCCTAGCGCCCGCGACAGGAAATGCCCCAAAGCGCAACGTGGACACATCCAATTTTTTGAAAGAAAACAGAGGTGTTTTTTGCGAAGTGCCTACCTGTAGATTTTGGCCTCTAGCTCAGCCGGCACCTAGGGAAACAAACCGAATCTGTGCATTTTTGAAAACTAGAGACCTAGGGGAATCCAAGATGGGGTGACTTGTCAAGCTCTGACCAGGTTCTGTTACCCAGAATCCTTTGCAAACCTCAAAATTTGGCTAAAAAAAACACATGTTCCTCACATTTTTGTGGCAGAAAGTTCTGGAATCTGAGAGGAGCCACAAATGTCATTTCACGCAGCGTTCCCCCAAGTCTCCCGATAAAAATGATACCTCACATGTGTGGGTAGCCCTAGCGCCCGCGACAGGAAATGCCCCAAAGCGCAACGTGGACACATCCAATTTTTTTAAAGAAAACAGAGGTGTTTTTTGCAAAGTGCCTACCTGTAGATTTTGGCCTCTAGCTCAGCAGGCACCTAGGGAAACCTCCCAAACCTGTGCATTTTTGAAAACTAGAGAACTAGGGGAATCCAAGATGGGGTGACTTGTGGGGCTCTGACCAGGTTCTGTTACCCAGAATCCTTTGCAAACCTCAAAATGTGGCTAATAAAACACATGTTCCTCACATTTCTGTTGCAGAAAGTTCTGGAATCTGAGAGTAGCCACAAATGTCCTTCCACCCAGCGTTCCCCCAAGTCTCCCGATAAAAATGATACCTCACTTGTGTGGGTAGGCCTAGCGCCCACGACAGGAAATACCCCAAAGCGCAACGTGGACACATCCAATTTTTTGAAAGAAAACAGAGGTGTTTTTTGCAAAGTGCCTACCTGTAGATTTTGGCCTCTAGCTCAGCAGGCACCTAGGGAAACCTCCCAAACCTGTGCCTTTTTTAAAACTAGAGACCTAGGGGAATCCAAGATGGGGTGACTTGTGGGGCTCTGACCAGGTTCTGTTACCCAGAATCCTTTGCAAACCTCAAAATGTGGCTAAAAAAACACATGTTCCTCACATTTCTGTGGCAGAAAGTTCTGGAATCTGAGAGGAGCCACACATTTCCTTCCACCCAGCGTTCCCCCAAGTCTCCCGATAAAAATGATAACTCACTTGTGTGGGTAGGCCTAGCGCCCGCGACAGGAAATGCCCCAAAGCGCAACGTGGACACATCCAATTTTTTGAAAGAAAACAGAGGTGTTTTTTGCAAAGTGCCTACCTGTAGATTTTGGCCTCTAGCTCAGCAGGCACCTAGGGAAACCTACCAAACCTGTGCATTTTTGAAAACTAGAGAACTAGGGGAATCCAAGATGGGGTGACTTGTGGGGCTCTGACCAGGTTCTGTTACCCAGAATCCTTTGCAAACCTCAAAATGTGGCTAAAAAAACACATGTTCCTCACATTTCTGTGGCAGAAAGTTCTGGAATCTGAGAGGAGCCACAAATGTCATTTCACGCAGCGTTCCCCCAAGTCTCCTGATAAAAATGATACCTCACATGTGTGGGTAGCCCTAGCGCCCGCGACAGGAAATGCCCCAAAGCGCAACGTGGACACATCCAATTTTTTGAAAGAAAACAGAGGTGTTTTTTGCGAAGTGCCTACCTGTAGATTTTGGCCTCTAGCTCAGCCGGCACCTAGGGAAACAAACCGAATCTGTGCATTTTTTAAAACTAGAGACCTAGGGGAATCCAAGATGGGGTGACTTGTCAGGCTCTGACCAGGTTCTGTTACCCAGAATCCTTTGCAAACCTCAAAATTTGGCTAAAAAAACACATGTTCCTCACATTTTTGTGGCAGAAAGTTCTGGAATCTGAGAGGAGCCACAAATGTCATTTCACGCAGCGTTCCCCCAAGTCTCCTGATAAAAATGATACCTCACATGTGTGGGTAGCCCTAGCGCCCGCGACAGGAAATGCCCCAAAGCGCAACGTGGACACATCCAATTTTTTGAAAGAAAACAGAGGTGTTTTTTGCAAAGTGCCTACCTGTAGATTTTGGCCTCTAGCTCAGCCGGCACCTAGGGAAACCTACCAAACCTGTGCATTTTTGAAAACTAGAGACCTAGGGGAATCCAAGATGGGGTGACTTGTCAGGCTCTGACCAGGTTCTGTTACCCAGAATCCTTTGTAAACCTCAAAATTTGGCTAAAAAAAACACATGTTCCTCACATTTTTGTGGCAGAAAGTTCTGGAATCTGAGAGGAGCCACAAATGTTATTTCACGCAGCGTTCCCCCAAGTCTCCCGATAAAAATGATACCTCACATGTGTGGGTAGCCCTAGCGCCCGCGACAGGAAATGCCCCAAAGCGCAACGTGGACACATCCAATTTTTTGAAAGAAAACAGAGGTGTTTTTTGCAAAGTGCCTACCTGTAGATTTTGGCCTCTAGCTCAGCAGGCACCTAGGGAAACCTCCCAAACCTGTGCATTTTTGAAAACTAGAGAACTAGGGGAATCCAAGATGGGGTGACTTGTGGGGCTCTGACCAGGTTCTGTTACCCAGAATCCTTTGCAAACCTCAAAATGTGGCTAATAAAACACATGTTCCTCACATTTCTGTGGCAGAAAGTTCTGGAATCTGAGAGTAGCCACAAATGTCCTTCCACCCAGCGTTCCCCCAAGTCTCCCGATAAAAATGATACCTCACTTGTGTGGGTAGGCCTAGCGCCCACGACAGGAAATACCCCAAAGCGCAACGTGGACACATCCAATTTTTTGAAAGAAAACAGAGGTGTTTTTTGCAAAGTGCCTACCTGTAGATTTTGGCCTCTAGCTCAGCAGGCACCTAGGGAAACCTCCCAAACCTGTGCCTTTTTTAAAACTAGAGACCTAGGGGAATCCAAGATGGGGTGACTTGTGGGGCTCTGACCAGGTTCTGTTACCCAGAATCCTTTGCAAACCTCAAAATGTGGCTAAAAAAACACATGTTCCTCACATTTCTGTGGCAGAAAGTTCTGGAATCTGAGAGGAGCCACACATTTCCTTCCACCCAGCGTTCCCCCAAGTCTCCCGATAAAAATGATAACTCACTTGTGTGGGTAGGCCTAGCGCCCGCGACAGGAAATGCCCCAAAGCGCAACGTGGACACATCCAATTTTTTGAAAGAAAACAGAGGTGTTTTTTGCGAAGTGCCTACCTGTAGATTTTGGCCTCTAGCTCAGCCGGCACCTAGGGAAACAAACCGAATCTGTGCATTTTTGAAAACTAGAGACCTAGGGGAGTCCAAGATGGGGTGACTTGTCAGGCTCTGACCAGGTTCTGTTACCCAGAATCCTTTGCAAACCTCAAAATTTGGCTAAAAAAACACATGTTCCTCACATTTTTGTGGCAGAAAGTTCTGGAATCTGAGAGGAGCCACAAATGTCATTTCACGCAGCGTTCCCCCAAGTCTCCTGATAAAAATGATACCTCACATGTGTGGGTAGCCCTAGCGCCCGCGACAGGAAATGCCCCAAAGCGCAACGTGGACACATCCAATTTTTTGAAAGAAAACAGAGGTGTTTTTTGCAAAGTGCCTACCTGTAGATTTTGGCCTCTAGCTCAGCAGGCACCTAGGGAAACCTACCAAACCTGTGCATTTTTTAAAACTAGAGACCTAGGGGAATCCAAGATGGGGTGACTTGTCAGGCTCTGACCAGGTTCTGTTACCCAGAATCCTTTGCAAACCTCAAAATTTGGCTAAAAAAAACACATGTTCCTCACATTTTTGTGGCAGAAAGTTCTGGAATCTGAGAGGAGCCACAAATGTCATTTCACGCAGCGTTCCCCCAAGTCTCCCGATAAAAATGATACCTCACATGTGTGGGTAGCCCTAGCGCCTGCGACAGGAAATGCCCCAAAGCGCAACGTGGACACATCCAATTTTTTGAAAGAAAACAGAGGTGTTTTTTGCAAAGTGCCTACCTGTAGATTTTGGCCTCTAGCTCAGCAGGCACCTAGGGAAACCTCCCAAACCTGTGCATTTTTGAAAACTAGAGAACTAGGGGAATCCAAGATGGGGTGACTTGTGGGGCTCTGACCAGGTTCTGTTACCCAGAATCCTTTGCAAACCTCAAAATGTGGCTAATAAAACACATGTTCCTCACATTTCTGTGGCAGAAAGTTCTGGAATCTGAGAGTAGCAACAAATGTCCTTCCACCCAGCGTTCCCCCAAGACTCCCGATAAAAATGATACCTCACTTGTGTGGGTAGGCCTAGCGCCCACGACAGGAAATACCCCAAAGCGCAACGTGGACACATCCAATTTTTTGAAAGAAAACAGAGGTGTTTTTTGCAAAGTGCCTACCTGTAGATTTTGGCCTCTAGCTCAGCAGGCACCTAGGGAAACCTCCCAAACCTGTGCCTTTTTGAAAACTAGAGACCTAGGGGAATCCAAGATGGGGTGACTTGTGGGGCTCTGACCAGGTTCTGTTACCCAGAATCCTTTGCAAACCTCAAAATTTGGCTAAAAAAACACGTTCCTCACATTTCTGTGGCAGAAAGTTCTGGAATCTGAGAGGAGCCACACATTTCCTTCCACCCAGCGTTCCCCCAAGTCTCCCGATAAAAATGATAACTCACTTGTGTGGGTAGGCCTAGCGCCCGCGACAGGAAATGCCCCAAAGCGCAACGTGGACACATCCAATTTTTTGAAAGAAAACAGAGGTGTTTTTTGCAAAGTGCCTACCTGTAGATTGTGGCCTCTAGCTCAGCCGGCACCTAGGGAAACGAACCGAACCTGTGCATTTGTGAAAACTAAAGACCTAGGGGAATCCAAGATGGGGTGACTTGTCGGGCTCTGACCAGGTTCTGTTACCCAGAATCCTTTGCAAACCTCAAAATTTGGCTAAACAAAAACACATGTTCCTCACATTTTTGTGGCAGAAAGTTCTGGAATCTGAGAGGAGCCACAAATGTCATTTCACGCAGCGTTCCCCCAAGTCTCCCGATAAAAATGATAACTCACTTGTGTGGGTAGGCCTAGCGCCCGCGACAGGAAATGCCCCAAAGCGCAACGTGGACACATCCAATTTTTTGAAAGAAAACAGAGGTGTTTTTTGCAAAGTGCCTACCTGTAGATTTTGGCCTCTAGCTCAGCAGGCACCTAGGGAAACCTACCAAACCTGTGAATTTTTGAAAACTAGAGAACTAGGGGAATCCAAGATGGGGTGACTTGTGGGGCTCTGACCAGGTTCTGTTACCCAGAATCCTTTGCAAACCTCAAAATGTGGCTAAAAAAACACATGTTCCTCACATTTCTGTGGCAGAAAGTTCTGGAATCTGAGAGGAGCCACAAATGTCATTTCACGCAGCGTTCCCCCAAGTCTCCTGATAAAAATGATACCTCACATGTGTGGGTAGCCCTAGCGCCCGCGACAGGAAATGCCCCAAAGCGCAACGTGGACACATCCAATTTTTTGAAAGAAAACAGAGGTGTTTTTTGCGAAGTGCCTACCTGTAGATTTTGGCCTCTAGCTCAGCCGGCACCTAGGGAAACAAACCGAATCTGTGCATTTTTGAAAACTAGAGACCTAGGGGAATCCAAGATGGGGTGACTTGTCAGGCTCTGACCAGGTTCTGTTACCCAGAATCCTTTGCAAACCTCAAAATTTGGCTAAAAAAACACATGTTCCTCACATTTTTGTGGCAGAAAGTTCTGGAATCTGAGAGGAGCCACAAATGTCATTTCACGCAGCGTTCCCCCAAGTCTCCTGATAAAAATGATACCTCACATGTGTGGGTAGCCCTAGCGCCCGCGACAGGAAATGCCCCAAAGCGCAACGTGGACACATCCAATTTTTTGAAAGAAAACAGAGGTGTTTTTTGCAAAGTGCCTACCTGTAGATTTTGGCCTCTAGCTCAGCAGGCACCTAGGGAAACCTACCAAACCTGTGCATTTTTGAAAACTAGAGACCTAGGGGAATCCAAGATGGGGTGACTTGTCAGGCTCTGACCAGGTTCTGTTACCCAGAATCCTTTGCAAACCTCAAAATTTGGCTAAAAAAAACACATGTTCCTCACATTTTTGTGGCAGAAAGTTCTGGAATCTGAGAGGAGCCACAAATGTCATTTCACGCAGCGTTCCCCCAAGTCTCCCGATAAAAATGATACCTCACATGTGTGGGTAGCCCTAGCGCCCGCGACAGGAAATGCCCCAAAGCGCAACGTGGACACATCCAATTTTTTGAAAGAAAACAGAGGTGTTTTTTGCAAAGTGCCTACCTGTAGATTTTGGCCTCTAGCTCAGCAGGCACCTAGGGAAACCTCCCAAACCTGTGCATTTTTGAAAACTAGAGAACTAGGGGAATCCAAGATGGGGTGACTTGTGGGTCTCTGACCAGGTTCTGTTACCCAGAATCCTTTGCAAACCTCAAAATGTGGCTAATAAAACACATGTTCCTCACATTTCTGTTGCAGAAAGTTCTGGAATCTGAGAGTAGCCACAAATGTCCTTCCACCCAGCGTTCCCCCAAGTCTCCCGATAAAAATGATACCTCACTTGTGTGGGTAGGCCTAGCGCCCACGACAGGAAATACCCCAAAGCGCAACGTGGACACATCCAATTTTTTGAAAGAAAACAGAGGTGTTTTTTGCAAAGTGCCTACCTGTAGATTTTGGCCTCTAGCTCAGCAGGCACCTAGGGAAACCTCCCAAACCTGTGCCTTTTTTAAAACTAGAGACCTAGGGGAATCCAAGATGGGGTGACTTGTGGGGCTCTGACCAGGTTCTGTTACCCAGAATCCTTTGCAAACCTCAAAATGTGGCTAAAAAAACACATGTTCCTCACATTTCTGTGGCAGAAAGTTCTGGAATCTGAGAGGAGCCACACATTTCCTTCCACCCAGCGTTCCCCCAAGTCTCCCGATAAAAATGATAACTCACTTGTGTGGGTAGGCCTAGCGCCCGTGACAGGAAATGCCCCAAAGCGCAACGTGGACACATCCAATTTTTTGAAAGAAAACAGAGGTGTTTTTTGCAAAGTGCCTACCTGTAGATTTTGGCCTCTAGCTCAGCAGGCACCTAGGGAAACCTACCAAACCTGTGCATTTTTTAAAACTAGAGAACTAGGGGAATCCAAGATGGGGTGACTTGTGGGGCTCTGACCAGGTTCTGTTACCCAGAATCCTTTGCAAACCTCAAAATGTGGCTAAAAAAACACATGTTCCTCACATTTCTGTGGCAGAAAGTTCTGGAATCTGAGAGGAGCCACAAATGTCATTTCACGCAGCGTTCCCCCAAGTCTCCTGATAAAAATGATACCTCACATGTGTGGGTAGCCCTAGCGCCCGCGACAGGAAATGCCCCAAAGCGCAACGTGGACACATCCAATTTTTTGAAAGAAAACAGAGGTGTTTTTTGCGAAGTGCCTACCTGTAGATTTTGGCCTCTAGCTCAGCCGGCACCTAGGGAAACAAACCGAATCTGTGCATTTTTGAAAACTAGAGACCTAGGGGAATCCAAGATGGGGTGACTTGTCAGGCTCTGACCAGGTTCTGTTACCCAGAATCCTTTGCAAACCTCAAAATTTGGCTAAAAAAACACATGTTCCTCACATTTTTGTGGCAGAAAGTTCTGGAATCTGAGAGGAGCCACAAATGTCATTTCACGCAGCGTTCCCCCAAGTCTCCTGATAAAAATGATACCTCACATGTGTGGGTAGCCCTAGCGCCCGCGACAGGAAATGCCCCAAAGCGCAACGTGGACACATCCAATTTTTTGAAAGAAAACAGAGGTGTTTTTTGCAAAGTGCCTACCTGTAGATTTTGGCCTCTAGCTCAGCAGGCACCTAGGGAAACCTACCAAACCTGTGCATTTTTTAAAACTAGAGACCTAGGGGAATCCAAGATGGGGTGACTTGTCAGGCTCTGACCAGGTTCTGTTACCCAGAATCCTTTGCAAACCTCAAAATTTGGCTAAAAAAAACACATGTTCCTCACATTTTTGTGGCAGAAAGTTCTGGAATCTGAGAGGAGCCACAAATGTCATTTCACGCAGCGTTCCCCCAAGTCTCCCGATAAAAATGATACCTCACATGTGTGGGTAGCCCTAGCGCCCGCGACAGGAAATGCCCCAAAGCGCAACGTGGACACATCCAATTTTTTGAAAGAAAACAGAGGTGTTTTTTGCAAAGTGCCTACCTGTAGATTTTGGCCTCTAGCTCAGCAGGCACCTAGGGAAACCTCCCAAACCTGTGCATTTTTGAAAACTAGAGAACTAGGGGAATCCAAGATGGGGTGACTTGTGGGGCTCTGACCAGGTTCTGTTACCCAGAATCCTTTGCAAACCTCAAAATGTGGCTAATAAAACACATGTTCCTCACATTTCTGTGGCAGAAAGTTCTGGAATCTGAGAGTAGCCACAAATGTCCTTCCACCCAGCGTTCCCCCAAGTCTCCCGAAAAAAATGATACCTCACTTGTGTGGGTAGGCCTAGCGCCCACGACAGGAAATACCCCAAAGCGCAACGTGGACACATCCAATTTTTTGAAAGAAAACAGAGGTGTTTTTTGCAAAGTGCCTACCTGTAGATTTTGGCCTCTAGCTCAGCAGGCACCTAGGGAAACCTCCCAAACCTGTGCCTTTTTTAAAAGTAGAGACCTAGGGGAATCCAAGATGGGGTGACTTGTGGGGCTCTGACCAGGTTCTGTTACCCAGAATCCTTTGCAAACCTCAAAATGTGGCTAAAAAAACACATGTTCCTCACATTTCTGTGGCAGAAAGTTCTGGAATCTGAGAGGAGCCACACATTTCCTTCCACCCAGCGTTCCCCCAAGTCTCCCGATAAAAATGATAACTCACTTGTGTGGGTAGGCCTAGCGCCCGCGACAGGAAATGCCCCAAAGCGCAACGTGGACACATCCAATTTTTTGAAAGAAAACAGAGGTGTTTTTTGCGAAGTGCCTACCTGTAGATTTTGGCCTCTAGCTCAGCCGGCACCTAGGGAAACAAACCGAATCTGTGCATTTTTGAAAACTAGAGACCTAGGGGAGTCCAAGATGGGTGACTTGTCAGGCTCTGACCAGGTTCTGTTACCCAGAATCCTTTGCAAACCTCAAAATTTGGCTAAAAAAACACATGTTCCTCACATTTTTGTGGCAGAAAGTTCTGGAATCTGAGAGGAGCCACAAATGTCATTTCACGCAGCGTTCCCCCAAGTCTCCTGATAAAAATGATACCTCACATGTGTGGGTAGCCCTAGCGCCCGCGACAGGAAATGCCCCAAAGCGCAACGTGGACACATCCAATTTTTTGAAAGAAAACAGAGGTGTTTTTTGCAAAGTGCCTACCTGTAGATTTTGGCCTCTAGCTCAGCAGGCACCTAGGGAAACCTACCAAACCTGTGCATTTTTTAAAACTAGAGACCTAGGGGAATCCAAGATGGGTGACTTGTCAGGCTCTGACCAGGTTCTGTTACCCAGAATCCTTTGCAAACCTCAAAATTTGGCTAAAAAAAACACATGTTCCTCACATTTTTGTGGCAGAAAGTTCTGGAATCTGAGAGGAGCCACAAATGTCATTTCACACAGCGTTCCCCCAAGTCTCCCGATAAAAAAGGATACCTCACATGTGTGGGTAGCCCTAGCGCCCGCGACAGGAAATGCCCCAAAGCGCAACGTGGACACATCCAATTTTTTGAAAGAAAACAGAGGTGTTTTTTGCAAAGTGCCTACCTGTAGATTTTGGCCTCTAGCTCAGCAGGCACCTAGGGAAACCTCCCAAACCTGTGCATTTTTGAAAACTAGAGAACTAGGGGAATCCAAGATGGGGTGACTTGTGGGGCTCTGACCAGGTTCTGTTACCCAGAATCCTTTGCAAACCTCAAAATGTGGCTAATAAAACACATGTTCCTCACATTTCTGTGGCAGAAAGTTCTGGAATCTGAGAGTAGCCACAAATGTCCTTCCACCCAGCGTTCCCCCAAGTCTCCCGATAAAAATGATACCTCACTTGTGTGGGTAGGCCTAGCGCCCACAACAGGAAATACCCCAAAGCGCAACGTGGACACATCCAATTTTTTGAAAGAAAACAGAGGTGTTTTTTGCAAAGTGCCTACCTGTAGATTTTGGCCTCTAGCTCAGCAGGCACCTAGGGAAACCTCCCAAACCTGTGCCTTTTTGAAAACTAGAGACCTAGGGGAATCCAAGATGGGGTGACTTGTGGGGCTCTGACCAGGTTCTGTTACCCAGAATCCTTTGCAAACCTCAAAATTTGGCTAAAAAAACACGTTCCTCACATTTCTGTGGCAGAAAGTTCTGGAATCTGAGAGGAGCCACACATTTCCTTCCACCCAGCGTTCCCCCAAGTCTCCCGATAAAAATGATAACTCACTTGTGTGGGTAGGCCTAGCGCCCGCGACAGGAAATGCCCCAAAGCGCAACGTGGACACATCCAATTTTTTGAAAGAAAACAGAGGTGTTTTTTGCAAAGTGCCTACCTGTAGATTTTGGCCTCTAGCTCAGCCGGCACCTAGGGAAACGAACCGAACCTGTGCATTTGTGAAAACTAAAGACCTAGGGGAATCCAAGATGGGGTGACTTGTCGGGCTCTGACCAGGTTCTGTTACCCAGAATCCTTTGCAAACCTCAAAATTTGGCTAAACAAAAACACATGTTCCTCACATTTTTGTGGCAGAAAGTTCTGGAATCTGAGAGGAGCCACAAATGTCATTTCACGCAGCGTTCCCCCAAGTCTCCCGATAAAAATGATACCTCACATGTGTGGGTAGGCCTAGCGCCCACGACAGGAAATGCCCCATAGTGCAACGTGGACACATCCAATTTTTTGAAAGAAAACAGAGGTGTTTTTTGCAAAGTGCCTACCTGTAGATTTTGGCCTCTAGCTCAGCCGGCACCTAGGGAAACCTACCAAACCTGTGCATTTTTGAAAACTAGAGACCTAGGGGAATCCAAGATGGGGTGACTTGTCAGGCTCTGACCAGGTTCTGTTACCCAGAATCCTTTGCAAACCTCAAAATGTGGCTAAAAAAACACATGTTCCTCACATTTCTGTGGCAGAAAGTTCTGGAATCTGAGAGGAGCCACACATTTCCTTCCACCCAGCGTTCCCCCAAGTCTCCCGATAAAAATGATAACTCACTTGTGTGGGTAGGCCTAGCGCCCGCGACAGGAAATGCCCCAAAGCGCAACGTGGACACATCCAATTTTTTGAAAGAAAACAGAGGTGTTTTTTGCGAAATGCCTACCTGTAGATTTTGGCCTCTAGCTCAGCCGGCACCTAGGGAAACAAACCGAATCTGTGCATTTTTGAAAACTAGAGACCTAGGGGAATCCAAGATGGGGTGACTTGTCAGGCTCTGACCAGGTTCTGTTACCCAGAATCCTTTGCAAACCTCAAAATTTGGCTAAAAAAACACATGTTCCTCACATTTTTGTGGCACAAAGTTCTGGAATCTGAGAGAAGCCACAAATGTCATTTCACGCAGCGTTCCCCCAAGTCTCCTGATAAAAATGATACCTCACATGTGTGGATAGCCCTAGCGCCCGCGACAGGAAATGCCCCAAAGCGCAACGTGGACACATCCAATTTTTTGAAAGAAAACAGAGGTGTTTTTTGCAAAGTGCCTACCTGTAGATTTTGGCCTCTAGCTCAGCAGGCACCTAGGGAAACCTACCAAACCTGTGCATTTTTGAAAACTAGAGACCTAGGGGAATCCAAGATGGGGTGACTTGTCAGGCTCTGACCAGGTTCTGTTACCCAGAATCCTTTGCAAACCTCAAAATTTGGCTAAAAAAAACACATGTTCCTCACATTTTTGTGGCAGAAAGTTCTGGAATCTGAGAGGAGCCACAAATGTCATTTCACGCAGCGTTCCCCCAAGTCTCCCGATAAAAATGATACCTCACATGTGTGGGTAGCCCTAGCGCCCGCGACAGGAAATGCCCCAAAGCGCAACGTGGACACATCCAATTTTTTGAAAGAAAACAGAGGTGTTTTTTGCAAAGTGCCTACCTGTAGATTTTGGCCTCTAGCTCAGCAGGCACCTAGGGAAACCTCCCAAACCTGTGCATTTTTGAAAACTAGAGAACTAGGGGAATCCAAGATGGGGTGACTTGTGGGGCTCTGACCAGGTTCTGTTACCCAGAATCCTTTGCAAACCTCAAAATGTGGCTAATAAAACACATGTTCCTCACATTTCTGTGGCAGAAAGTTCTGGAATCTGAGAGTAGCCACAAATGTCCTTCCACCCAGCGTTCCCCCAAGTCTCCCGATAAAAATGATACCTCACTTGTGTGGGTAGGCCTAGCGCCCACGACAGGAAATACCCCAAAGCGCAACGTGGACACATCCAATTTTTTGAAAGAAAACAGAGGTGTTTTTTGCAAAGTGCCTACCTGTAGATTTTGGCCTCTAGCTCAGCAGGCACCTAGGGAAACCTCCCAAACCTGTGCCTTTTTTAAAACTAGAGACCTAGGGGAATCCAAGATGGGGTGACTTGTGGGGCTCTGACCAGGTTCTGTTACCCAGAATCCTTTGCAAACCTCAAAATGTGGCTAAAAAAACACATGTTCCTCACATTTCTGTGGCAGAAAGTTCTGGAATCTGAGAGGAGCCACACATTTCCTTCCACCCAGCGTTCCCCCAAGTCTCCCGATAAAAATGATAACTCACTTGTGTGGGTAGGCCTAGCGCCCGCGACAGGAAATGCCCCAAAGCGCAACGTGGACACATCCAATTTTTTGAAAGGAAACAGAGGTGTTTTTTGCAAAGTGCCTACCTGTAGATTTTGGCCTCTAGCTCAGCAGGCACCTACGGAAACCTACCAAACCTGTGCATTTTTGAAAACTAGAGAACTAGGGGAATCCAAGATGGGGTGACTTGTGGGGCTCTGACCAGGTTCTGTTACCCAGAATCCTTTGCAAACCTCAAAATGTGGCTAAAAAAAACACATGTTCCTCACATTTCTGTGGCAGAAAGTTCTGGAATCTGAGAGGAGCCACAAATGTCATTTCACGCAGCGTTCCCCCAAGTCTCCTGATAAAAATGATACCTCACATGTGTGGGTAGCCCTAGCGCCCGCGACAGGAAATGCCCCAAAGCGCAACGTGGACACATCCAATTTTTTGAAAAAAAACAGAGGTGTTTTTTGCGAAGTGCCTACCTGTAGATTTTGGCCTCTAGCTCAGCCGGCACCTAGGGAAACAAACCGAATCTGTGCATTTTTGAAAACTAGAGACCTAGGGGAATCCAAGATGGGGTGACTTGTCAGGCTCTGACCAGGTTCTGTTACCCAGAATCCTTTGCAAACCTCAAAATTTGGCTAAAAAAACACATGTTCCTCACATTTTTGTGGCAGAAAGTTCTGGAATCTGAGAGGAGCCACAAATGTCATTTCACGCAGCGTTCCCCCAAGTCTCCTGATAAAAATGATACCTCACATGTGTGGGTAGCCCTAGCGCCCGCGACAGGAAATGCCCCAAAGCGCAACGTGGACACATCCAATTTTTTGAAAGAAAACAGAGGTGTTTTTTGCAAAGTGCCTACCTGTAGATTTTGGCCTCTAGCTCAGCAGGCACCTAGGGAAACCTACCAAACCTGTGCATTTTTGAAAACTAGAGACCTAGGGGAATCCAAGATGGGGTGACTTGTCAGGCTCTGACCAGGTTCTGTTACCCAGAATCCTTTGCAAACCTCAAAATTTGGCTAAAAAAAACACATGTTCCTCACATTTTTGTGGCAGAAAGTTCTGGAATCTGAGAGGAGCCACAAATGTCATTTCACGCAGCGTTCCCCCAAGTCTCCCGATAAAAATGATACCTCACATGTGTGGGTAGCCCTAGCGCCCGCGACAGGAAATGCCCCAAAGCGCAACGTGGACACATCCAATTTTTTGAAAGAAAACAGAGGTGTTTTTTGCAAAGTGCCTACCTGTAGATTTTGGCCTCTAGCTCAGCAGGCACCTAGGGAAACCTCCCAAACCTGTGCATTTTTGAAAACTAGAGAACTAGGGGAATCCAAGATGGGGTGACTTGTGGGGCTCTGACCAGGTTCTGTTACCCAGAATCCTTTGCAAACCTCAAAATGTGGCTAATAAAACACATGTTCCTCACATTTCTGTGGCAGAAAGTTCTGGAATCTGAGAGTAGCCACAAATGTCCTTCCACCCAGCGTTCCCCCAAGTCTCCCGAAAAAAATGATACCTCACTTGTGTGGGTAGGCCTAGCGCCCACGACAGGAAATACCCCAAAGCGCAACGTGGACACATCCAATTTTTTGAAAGAAAACAGAGGTGTTTTTTGCAAAGTGCCTACCTGTAGATTTTGGCCTCTAGCTCAGCAGGCACCTAGGGAAACCTCCCAAACCTGTGCCTTTTTTAAAACTAGAGACCTAGGGGAATCCAAGATGGGGTGACTTGTGGGGCTCTGACCAGGTTCTGTTACCCAGAATCCTTTGCAAACCTCAAAATGTGGCTAAAAAAACACATGTTCCTCACATTTCTGTGGCAGAAAGTTCTGGAATCTGAGAGGAGCCACACATTTCCTTCCACCCAGCGTTCCCCCAAGTCTCCCGATAAAAATGATAACTCACTTGTGTGGGTAGGCCTAGCGCCCGCGACAGGAAATGCCCCAAAGCGCAACGTGGACACATCCAATTTTTTGAAAGAAAACAGAGGTGTTTTTTGCGAAGTGCCTACCTGTAGATTTTGGCCTCTAGCTCAGCCGGCACCTAGGGAAACAAACCGAATCTGTGCATTTTTGAAAACTAGAGACCTAGGGGAGTCCAAGATGGGTGACTTGTCAGGCTCTGACCAGGTTCTGTTACCCAGAATCCTTTGCAAACCTCAAAATTTGGCTAAAAAAACACATGTTCCTCACATTTTTGTGGCAGAAAGTTCTGGAATCTGAGAGGAGCCACAAATGTCATTTCACGCAGCGTTCCCCCAAGTCTCCTGATAAAAATGATACCTCACATGTGTGGGTAGCCCTAGCGCCCGCGACAGGAAATGCCCCAAAGCGCAACGTGGACACATCCAATTTTTTGAAAGAAAACAGAGGTGTTTTTTGCAAAGTGCCTACCTGTAGATTTTGGCCTCTAGCTCAGCAGGCACCTAGGGAAACCTACCAAACCTGTGCATTTTTTAAAACTAGAGACCTAGGGGAATCCAAGATGGGTGACTTGTCAGGCTCTGACCAGGTTCTGTTACCCAGAATCCTTTGCAAACCTCAAAATTTGGCTAAAAAAAACACATGTTCCTCACATTTTTGTGGCAGAAAGTTCTGGAATCTGAGAGGAGCCACAAATGTCATTTCACACAGCGTTCCCCCAAGTCTCCCGATAAAAAAGGATACCTCACATGTGTGGGTAGCCCTAGCGCCCGCGACAGGAAATGCCCCAAAGCGCAACGTGGACACATCCAATTTTTTGAAAGAAAACAGAGGTGTTTTTTGCAAAGTGCCTACCTGTAGATTTTGGCCTCTAGCTCAGCAGGCACCTAGGGAAACCTCCCAAACCTGTGCATTTTTGAAAACTAGAGAACTAGGGGAATCCAAGATGGGGTGACTTGTGGGGCTCTGACCAGGTTCTGTTACCCAGAATCCTTTGCAAACCTCAAAATGTGGCTAATAAAACACATGTTCCTCACATTTCTGTGGCAGAAAGTTCTGGAATCTGAGAGTAGCCACAAATGTCCTTCCACCCAGCGTTCCCCCAAGTCTCCCGATAAAAATGATACCTCACTTGTGTGGGTAGGCCTAGCGCCCACAACAGGAAATACCCCAAAGCGCAACGTGGACACATCCAATTTTTTGAAAGAAAACAGAGGTGTTTTTTGCAAAGTGCCTACCTGTAGATTTTGGCCTCTAGCTCAGCAGGCACCTAGGGAAACCTCCCAAACCTGTGCCTTTTTGAAAACTAGAGACCTAGGGGAATCCAAGATGGGGTGACTTGTGGGGCTCTGACCAGGTTCTGTTACCCAGAATCCTTTGCAAACCTCAAAATTTGGCTAAAAAAACACGTTCCTCACATTTCTGTGGCAGAAAGTTCTGGAATCTGAGAGGAGCCACACATTTCCTTCCACCCAGCGTTCCCCCAAGTCTCCCGATAAAAATGATAACTCACTTGTGTGGGTAGGCCTAGCGCCCGCGACAGGAAATGCCCCAAAGCGCAACGTGGACACATCCAATTTTTTGAAAGAAAACAGAGGTGTTTTTTGCAAAGTGCCTACCTGTAGATTTTGGCCTCTAGCTCAGCCGGCACCTAGGGAAACGAACCGAACCTGTGCATTTGTGAAAACTAAAGACCTAGGGGAATCCAAGATGGGGTGACTTGTCGGGCTCTGACCAGGTTCTGTTACCCAGAATCCTTTGCAAACCTCAAAATTTGGCTAAACAAAAACACATGTTCCTCACATTTTTGTGGCAGAAAGTTCTGGAATCTGAGAGGAGCCACAAATGTCATTTCACGCAGCGTTCCCCCAAGTCTCCCGATAAAAATGATACCTCACATGTGTGGGTAGGCCTAGCGCCCACGACAGGAAATGCCCCATAGTGCAACGTGGACACATCCAATTTTTTGAAAGAAAACAGAGGTGTTTTTTGCAAAGTGCCTACCTGTAGATTTTGGCCTCTAGCTCAGCCGGCACCTAGGGAAACCTACCAAACCTGTGCATTTTTGAAAACTAGAGACCTAGGGGAATCCAAGATGGGGTGACTTGTCAGGCTCTGACCAGGTTCTGTTACCCAGAATCCTTTGCAAACCTCAAAATGTGGCTAAAAAAACACATGTTCCTCACATTTCTGTGGCAGAAAGTTCTGGAATCTGAGAGGAGCCACACATTTCCTTCCACCCAGCGTTCCCCCAAGTCTCCCGATAAAAATGATAACTCACTTGTGTGGGTAGGCCTAGCGCCCGCGACAGGAAATGCCCCAAAGCGCAACGTGGACACATCCAATTTTTTGAAAGAAAACAGAGGTGTTTTTTGCGAAATGCCTACCTGTAGATTTTGGCCTCTAGCTCAGCCGGCACCTAGGGAAACAAACCGAATCTGTGCATTTTTGAAAACTAGAGACCTAGGGGAATCCAAGATGGGGTGACTTGTCAGGCTCTGACCAGGTTCTGTTACCCAGAATCCTTTGCAAACCTCAAAATTTGGCTAAAAAAACACATGTTCCTCACATTTTTGTGGCACAAAGTTCTGGAATCTGAGAGAAGCCACAAATGTCATTTCACGCAGCGTTCCCCCAAGTCTCCTGATAAAAATGATACCTCACATGTGTGGATAGCCCTAGCGCCCGCGACAGGAAATGCCCCAAAGCGCAACGTGGACACATCCAATTTTTTGAAAGAAAACAGAGGTGTTTTTTGCAAAGTGCCTACCTGTAGATTTTGGCCTCTAGCTCAGCAGGCACCTAGGGAAACCTACCAAACCTGTGCATTTTTGAAAACTAGAGACCTAGGGGAATCCAAGATGGGGTGACTTGTCAGGCTCTGACCAGGTTCTGTTACCCAGAATCCTTTGCAAACCTCAAAATTTGGCTAAAAAAAACACATGTTCCTCACATTTTTGTGGCAGAAAGTTCTGGAATCTGAGAGGAGCCACAAATGTCATTTCACGCAGCGTTCCCCCAAGTCTCCCGATAAAAATGATACCTCACATGTGTGGGTAGCCCTAGCGCCCGCGACAGGAAATGCCCCAAAGCGCAACGTGGACACATCCAATTTTTTGAAAGAAAACAGAGGTGTTTTTTGCAAAGTGCCTACCTGTAGATTTTGGCCTCTAGCTCAGCAGGCACCTAGGGAAACCTCCCAAACCTGTGCATTTTTGAAAACTAGAGAACTAGGGGAATCCAAGATGGGGTGACTTGTGGGGCTCTGACCAGGTTCTGTTACCCAGAATCCTTTGCAAACCTCAAAATGTGGCTAATAAAACACATGTTCCTCACATTTCTGTGGCAGAAAGTTCTGGAATCTGAGAGTAGCCACAAATGTCCTTCCACCCAGCGTTCCCCCAAGTCTCCCGATAAAAATGATACCTCACTTGTGTGGGTAGGCCTAGCGCCCACGACAGGAAATACCCCAAAGCGCAACGTGGACACATCCAATTTTTTGAAAGAAAACAGAGGTGTTTTTTGCAAAGTGCCTACCTGTAGATTTTGGCCTCTAGCTCAGCAGGCACCTAGGGAAACCTCCCAAACCTGTGCCTTTTTTAAAACTAGAGACCTAGGGGAATCCAAGATGGGGTGACTTGTGGGGCTCTGACCAGGTTCTGTTACCCAGAATCCTTTGCAAACCTCAAAATGTGGCTAAAAAAACACATGTTCCTCACATTTCTGTGGCAGAAAGTTCTGGAATCTGAGAGGAGCCACACATTTCCTTCCACCCAGCGTTCCCCCAAGTCTCCCGATAAAAATGATAACTCACTTGTGTGGGTAGGCCTAGCGCCCGCGACAGGAAATGCCCCAAAGCGCAACGTGGACACATCCAATTTTTTGAAAGGAAACAGAGGTGTTTTTTGCAAAGTGCCTACCTGTAGATTTTGGCCTCTAGCTCAGCAGGCACCTACGGAAACCTACCAAACCTGTGCATTTTTGAAAACTAGAGAACTAGGGGAATCCAAGATGGGGTGACTTGTGGGGCTCTGACCAGGTTCTGTTACCCAGAATCCTTTGCAAACCTCAAAATGTGGCTAAAAAAAACACATGTTCCTCACATTTCTGTGGCAGAAAGTTCTGGAATCTGAGAGGAGCCACAAATGTCATTTCACGCAGCGTTCCCCCAAGTCTCCTGATAAAAATGATACCTCACATGTGTGGGTAGCCCTAGCGCCCGCGACAGGAAATGCCCCAAAGCGCAACGTGGACACATCCAATTTTTTGAAAAAAAACAGAGGTGTTTTTTGCGAAGTGCCTACCTGTAGATTTTGGCCTCTAGCTCAGCCGGCACCTAGGGAAACAAACCGAATCTGTGCATTTTTGAAAACTAGAGACCTAGGGGAATCCAAGATGGGGTGACTTGTCAGGCTCTGACCAGGTTCTGTTACCCAGAATCCTTTGCAAACCTCAAAATTTGGCTAAAAAAACACATGTTCCTCACATTTTTGTGGCAGAAAGTTCTGGAATCTGAGAGGAGCCACAAATGTCATTTCACGCAGCGTTCCCCCAAGTCTCCTGATAAAAATGATACCTCACATGTGTGGGTAGCCCTAGCGCCCGCGACAGGAAATGCCCCAAAGCGCAACGTGGACACATCCAATTTTTTGAAAGAAAACAGAGGTGTTTTTTGCAAAGTGCCTACCTGTAGATTTTGGCCTCTAGCTCAGCAGGCACCTAGGGAAACCTACCAAACCTGTGCATTTTTGAAAACTAGAGACCTAGGGGAATCCAAGATGGGGTGACTTGTCAGGCTCTGACCAGGTTCTGTTACCCAGAATCCTTTGCAAACCTCAAAATTTGGCTAAAAAAAACACATGTTCCTCACATTTTTGTGGCAGAAAGTTCTGGAATCTGAGAGGAGCCACAAATGTCATTTCACGCAGCGTTCCCCCAAGTCTCCCGATAACAATGATACCTCACATGTGTGGGTAGCCCTAGCGCCCGCGACAGGAAATGCCCCAAAGCGCAACGTGGACACATCCAATTTTTTGAAAGAAAACAGAGGTGTTTTTTGCAAAGTGCCTACCTGTAGATTTTGGCCTCTAGCTCAGCAGGCACCTAGGGAAACCTCCCAAACCTGTGCATTTTTGAAAACTAGAGAACTAGGGGAATCCAAGATGGGGTGACTTGTGGGGCTCTGACCAGGTTCTGTTACCCAGAATCCTTTGCAAACCTCAAAATGTGGCTAATAAAACACATGTTCCTCACATTTCTGTGGCAGAAAGTTCTGGAATCTGAGAGTAGCCACAAATGTCCTTCCACCCAGCGTTTCCCCAAGTCTCCCGATAAAAATGATACCTCACTTGTGTGGGTAGGCCTAGCGCCCACGACAGGAAATACCCCAAAGCGCAACGTGGACACATCCAATTTTTTAAAAGAAAACAGAGGTGTTTTTTGCAAAGTGCCTACCTGTAGATTTTGGCCTCTAGCTCAGCAGGCACCTAGGGAAACCTCCCAAACCTGTGCCTTTTTTAAAACTAGAGACCTAGGGGAATCCAAGATGGGGTGACTTGTGGGGCTCTGACCAGGTTCTGTTACCCAGAATCCTTTGCAAACCTCAAAATGTGGCTAAAAAAACACATGTTCCTCACATTTCTGTGGCAGAAAGTTCTGGAATCTGAGAGGAGCCACACATTTCCTTCCACCCAGCGTTCCCCAAAGTCTCCCGATAAAAATGATAACTCACTTGTGTGGGTAGGCCTAGCGCCCGCGACAGGAAATGCCCCAAAGCGCAACGTGGACACATCCAATTTTTTGAAAGAAAACAGAGGTGTTTTTTGCAAAGTGCCTACCTGTAGATTTTGGCCTCTAGCTCAGCAGGCACCTAGGGAAACCTACCAAACCTGTGCATTTTTGAAAACTAGAGAACTAGGGGAATCCAAGATGGGGTGACTTGTGGGGCTCTGACCAGGTTCTGTTACCCAGAATCCTTTGCAAACCTCAAAATGTGGCTAAAAAAACACATGTTCCTCACATTTCTGTGGCAGAAAGTTCCGGAATCTGAGAGGAGCCACAAATGTCATTTCACGCAGCGTTCCCCCAAGTCTCCTGATAAAAATTATACCTCACATGTGTGGGTAGCCCTAGCGCCCGCGACAGGAAATGCCCCAAAGCGCAACGTGGACACATCCAATTTTTTGAAAGAAAACAGAGGTGTTTTTTGCAAAGTGCCTACCTGTAGATTTTGGCCTCTAGCTCAGCAGGCACCTAGGGAAACCTACCAAACCTGTGCATTTTTGAAAACTAGAGAACTAGGGGAATCCAAGATAGGGTGACTTGTGGGGCTCTGACCAGGTTCTGTTACCCAGAATCCTTTGCAAACCTCAAAATTTGGCTAAAAAAACACATATTCCTCACATTTCTGTGGCAGAAAGTTCTGGAATCTGAGAGGAGCCACACATTTCCTTCCACCCAGCATTCCCCCCAAGTCTCCCGATAAAAATTATAACTCACTTGTGTGGGTAGGCCAAGCGCCCGCGACAGGAAATGCCCCAAAGCGCAACGTGGACACATCCAATTTTTTGAAAGAAAACAGAGGTGTTTTTTGCAAAGTGCCTACCTGTAGATTTTGACCTCTAGCTCAGCCGGCACCTAGGGAAGCGAACCAAACCTGTGCATTTTGAAAACTAGAGACCTAGGGGAATCCAAGATGGGGTGACTTGTCGGGCTCTGACCAGGTTCTGTTACCCAGAATCCTTTCCAAAACTCAAAATTTGGCTAAAAAAACACATGTTCCTCACATTTTTGTGGCAGAAAGTTCTGGAATCTGAGAGGAGCCACAAATGTCATTTCACGCAGCGTTCCCCCAAGTCTCCTGATAAAAATGATACCTCACATGTGTGGGTAGCCCTAGCGCCCGCGACAGGAAATGCCCCAAAGCGCAACGTGGACACATCCAATTTTTTGAAAGAAAACAGAGGTGTTTTTTGCAAAGTGCCTACCTGTAAATTTTGGCCTCTAGCTCAGCAGGCACCTAGGGAAACCTACCAAACCTGTGCATTTTTGAAAACTAGAGACCTAGGGGAATCCAAGATGGGGTGACTTGTCAGGCTCTGACCAGGTTCTGTTACCCAGAATCCTTTGCAAACCTCAAAATTTGGCTAAAAAAAACACATGTTCCTCACATTTTTGTGGCAGAAAGTTCTGGAATCTGAGAGGAGCCACAAATGTCATTTCACGCAGCGTTCCCCCAAGTCTCCCGATAACAATGATACCTCACATGTGTGGGTAGCCCTAGCGCCCGCGACAGGAAATGCCCCAAAGCGCAACGTGGACACATCCAATTTTTTGAAAGAAAACAGAGGTGTTTTTTGCAAAGTGCCTACCTGTAGATTTTGGCCTCTAGCTCAGCAGGCACCTAGGGAAACCTCCCAAACCTGTGCATTTTTGAAAACTAGAGAACTAGGGGAATCCAAGATGGGGTGACTTGTGGGGCTCTGACCAGGTTCTGTTACCCAGAATCCTTTGCAAACCTCAAAATGTGGCTAATAAAACACATGTTCCTCACATTTCTGTGGCAGAAAGTTCTGGAATCTGAGAGTAGCCACAAATGTCCTTCCACCCAGCGTTTCCCCAAGTCTCCCGATAAAAATGATACCTCACTTGTGTGGGTAGGCCTAGCGCCCACGACAGGAAATACCCCAAAGCGCAACGTGGACACATCCAATTTTTTGAAAGAAAACAGAGGTGTTTTTTGCAAAGTGCCTACCTGTAGATTTTGGCCTCTAGCTCAGCAGGCACCTAGGGAAACCTCCCAAACCTGTGCATTTTTTAAAACTAGAGACCTAGGGGAATCCAAGATGGGGTGACTTGTGGGGCTCTGACCAGGTTCTGTTACCCAGAATCCTTTGCAAACCTCAAAATTTGGCTAAAAAAACACATATTCCTCACATTTCTGTGGCAGAAAGTTCTGGAATCTGAGAGGAGCCACACATTTCCTTCCACCCAGCATTCCCCCAAGTCTCCCGATAAAAATTATAACTCACTTGTGTGGGTAGGCCAAGCGCCCGCGACAGGAAATGCCCCAAAGCGCAACGTGGACACATCCAATTTTTTGAAAGAAAACAGAGGTGTTTTTTGCAAAGTGCCTACCTGTAGATTTTGACCTCTAGCTCAGCCGGCACCTAGGGAAGCGAACCAAACCTGTGCATTTTTGAAAACTAGAGACCTAGGGGAATCCAAGATGGGGTGACTTGTCGGGCTCTGACCAGGTTCTGTTACCCAGAATCCTTTCCAAAACTCAAAATTTGGCTAAAAAAACACATGTTCCTCACATTTCTGTGGCAGAAAGTTCCGGAATCTGAGAGGAGCCACAAATTTCCTTCCACCAAGCGTTCCCCCAAGTCTACCGATAAAAATGATACCTCACTTGTGTGGGTAGGCCTAGTGCCCACGACAGGAAATGCCCCAAAGCGCAACGTGGACACATCCAATTTTTTGAAAGAAAACAATGGTGTTTTTTGCAAAGTGCCTACCTGTAGATTTCGGCCTCTAGCTCAGCCGGCACATAGGGAAACCTACCAAACCTGTGCATTTTTTAAAACTAGAGACCTAGGGGAATCCAAGATGGGGTGACTTGTGGGGCTCTGACCAGGTTCTGTTACCCAGAATCCTTTGCAAACCTCAAAATTTGGCTAAAAAAACACATGTTCCTCACATTTCTGTGGCAGAAAGTTCTGGAATCTGAGAGGAGCCACACATTTCCTTCCACCCAGCGTTCCCCCAAGTCTCCTGATAAAAATGATAACTCACTTGTGTGGGTAGGCCTAGCGCCCGCGACAGTAAATGCCCCAAATCGCAACGTGGACACATCCAATTTTTTGAAAGAAAACAGAGGTGTTTTTTGCAAAGTGCCTACCTGTAGATTTCGGCCTCTAGCTCAGCCGGCACCTAGGGAAACGAACCGAACCTGTGCATTTGTGAAAACTAGAGACCTAGGGGAATCCAAGATGGGGTGACTTGTCGGGCTCTGACCAGGTTCTGTTACCCAGAATCCTTTGCAAACCTCAAAATTTGGCTAAAAAAACACATGTTCCTCACATTTTTGTGGCAGAAAGTTCTGGAATCTGAGAGGAGCCACAAATGTCATTTCACGCAGCGTTCCCCCAATTCTCTCGATAAAAATTATACCTCACATGTGTGGGTAGGCCTAGCGCCCACGACAGGAAATGCCCCAAAGCGCAACGTGGACACATCCAATTTTTTTAAAGAAAACAGAGGTGTTTTTTGCAAAGTGCCTACCTGTAGATTTTGGCCTCTAGCTCAGCCGGCACCTAGGGAAACCTACCAAACCTGTGCATTTTTGAAAACTAGAGACCTAGGGGAATCCAAGATGGGGTGACTTGTGGGGCTCTGACCAGGTTCTGTTACCCAGAATCCTTTGCAAACCTCAAAATTTGGCTAAAAAAACACATGTTCCTCACATTTCTGTGGCAGAAAGTTCTGGAATCTGAGAGGAGCCACACATTTCCTTCCACCCAGCGTTCCCCCAAGTCTCCCGATAAAAATTATAACTCACTTGTGTGGGTAGGCCTAGCGCCCGCGACAGGAAATGCCCCAAAGCGCAACGTGGACACATCCAATTTTTTGAAAGAAAACAGAGGTGTTTTTTGCAAAGTGCCTACCTGTAGATTTTGGCCTCTAGCTCAGCCGGCACCTAGGGAAACGAACCGAACCTGTGCATTTGTGAAAACTAGAGTCCTAGGGGAATCCAAGATGGGGTGACTTGTCACGCTCTGACCAGGTTCTGTTACCCAGAATCCTTTGCAAACCTCAAAATTTGGCTAAAAAAACACATGTTCCTCACATTTTTGTGGCAGAAAGTTCTGGAATCTGAGAGGAGCCACAAATGTCATTTCACACAGCGTTCCCCCAAGTCTCCCGATAAAAATGATACCTCACATGTGTGGGTAGGCCTAGCGCCCACAACAGGAAATGCCCCAAAGCGCAACGTGGACACATCCAATTTTTTGAAAGAAAACAGAGGTGTTTTTTGCAAATTGCCTACCTGTAGATTTTGGCCTCTAGCTCAGCCGGCACCTAGGGAAACCTACCAAACCTGTGCATTTTTGAAAACTAGAGACCTAGGGGAATCCAAGATGGGGTGACTTGTGGGGCTCTGACCAGGTTATGTTACCCAGAATCCTTTGCAAACCTCAAATTTGGCTAAAAAAACACATGTTCCTCACATTTCTGTGGCAGAAAGTTCTGGAATCTGAGAGGAGCCACAAATAGCCTTCCCCCGGCGTTTCCCCAAGTCTCCCGATAAAAATGATACCTCACTTGTGTGGGTAGGCCTAGCGCCCGCGAAAGGAAATGCCCCAAAGCACAACGTGGACACATCCAATTTTTTTAAAGAAAACAGAGGTGTTTTTTGCAAAGTGCCTACCTGTAGATTTTGGCCTCTAGCTCAGCCGGCACCTAGGGAAACCTACCAAACCTGTGCATTTTTGAAAACTAGAGACCTAGGGGAATCCAAGATGGGGTGCCTTGTGGGGCTCTGACCAGGTTCTGTTACCCAGAATCCTTTGCAAACCTCAAAATGTGGCTAAAAAAAACACATGTTCCTCACATTTTTGTGGCAGAAAGTTCTGGAATCTGAGAGGAGCCACAAATGTCCTTTCAAACAGCGTTCCCCCAAGTCTCCTGATAAAAATGATACCTCACTTGTGTGGGTAGGCCTAGCGCCCGCGACAGGAGATGCCCCAAAGCGCAACGTGGACATATCCAATTTTTTTGAAAGAAAACAGAGGTGTTTTTTGCAAAGTGCCTACCTGTAGATTTTGACCTCTAGCTCAGCCGGCACCTAGGGAAACCTACCAAACCTGTGCCTTTTTGAAAACTAGAGACCTAGGGGAATCCAAGATGGGGTGACTTGTGGGGCTCTGACCAGGTTCTGTTACCCAGAATCCTTTGCAAACCTCAAAATGTGGCTAAAAAAAACACATGTTCCTCACATTTTTGTGGCAGAAAGTTCTGGAATCTGAGAGGAGCCACAAATGTCCTTTCAAACAGCGTTCCCCCAAGTCTCCTGATAAAAATGATACCTCACTTGTGTGGGTAGGCCTAGCGCCCGCGACAGGAAATGCCCCAAAGCGCAACGTGGACATATCCAATTTTTTTGAAAGAAAACAGAGGTGTTTTTTGGAAAGTGCCTACCTGTAGATTTTGACCTCTAGCTCAGCCGGCACCTAGGGAAACCTACCAAACCTGTGCCTTTTTGAAAACTAGAGACCTAGGGGAATCCAAGATGGGGTGACTTGTGGGGCTCTGACCAGGTTCTGTTACCCAGAATCGTTTGCAAACCTCAAAATTTGGCTAAAAAAACACATGTTCCTCACATTTTTGTGGCAGAAAGTTCTGGAATCTGAGAGGAGCCACAAATGTCATTTCACGCAGCGTTCCCCCAAGTCTCCTGATAAAAATGATACCTCACATGTGTGGGTAGCCCTAGCGCCCGCGACAGGAAATGCCCCAAAGCGCAACGTGGACACATCCAATTTTTTGAAAGAAAACAGAGGTGTTTTTTGCAAAGTGCCTACCTGTAAATTTTGGCCTCTAGCTCAGCAGGCACCTAGGGAAACCTACCAAACCTGTGCATTTTTGAAAACTAGAGACCTAGGGGAATCCAAGATGGGGTGACTTGTCAGGCTCTGACCAGGTTCTGTTACCCAGAATCCTTTGCAAACCTCAAAATTTGGCTAAAAAAAACACATGTTCCTCACATTTTTGTGGCAGAAAGTTCTGGAATCTGAGAGGAGCCACAAATGTCATTTCACGCAGCGTTCCCCCAAGTCTCCCGATAACAATGATACCTCACATGTGTGGGTAGCCCTAGCGCCCGCGACAGGAAATGCCCCAAAGCGCAACGTGGACACATCCAATTTTTTGAAAGAAAACAGAGGTGTTTTTTGCAAAGTGCCTACCTGTAGATTTTGGCCTCTAGCTCAGCAGGCACCTAGGGAAACCTCCCAAACCTGTGCATTTTTGAAAACTAGAGAACTAGGGGAATCCAAGATGGGGTGACTTGTGGGGCTCTGACCAGGTTCTGTTACCCAGAATCCTTTGCAAACCTCAAAATGTGGCTAATAAAACACATGTTCCTCACATTTCTGTGGCAGAAAGTTCTGGAATCTGAGAGTAGCCACAAATGTCCTTCCACCCAGCGTTTCCCCAAGTCTCCCGATAAAAATGATACCTCACTTGTGTGGGTAGGCCTAGCGCCCACGACAGGAAATACCCCAAAGCGCAACGTGGACACATCCAATTTTTTGAAAGAAAACAGAGGTGTTTTTTGCAAAGTGCCTACCTGTAGATTTTGGCCTCTAGCTCAGCAGGCACCTAGGGAAACCTCCCAAACCTGTGCATTTTTTAAAACTAGAGACCTAGGGGAATCCAAGATGGGGTGACTTGTGGGGCTCTGACCAGGTTCTGTTACCCAGAATCCTTTGCAAACCTCAAAATTTGGCTAAAAAAACACATATTCCTCACATTTCTGTGGCAGAAAGTTCTGGAATCTGAGAGGAGCCACACATTTCCTTCCACCCAGCATTCCCCCAAGTCTCCCGATAAAAATTATAACTCACTTGTGTGGGTAGGCCAAGCGCCCGCGACAGGAAATGCCCCAAAGCGCAACGTGGACACATCCAATTTTTTGAAAGAAAACAGAGGTGTTTTTTGCAAAGTGCCTACCTGTAGATTTTGACCTCTAGCTCAGCCGGCACCTAGGGAAGCGAACCAAACCTGTGCATTTTTGAAAACTAGAGACCTAGGGGAATCCAAGATGGGGTGACTTGTCGGGCTCTGACCAGGTTCTGTTACCCAGAATCCTTTCCAAAACTCAAAATTTGGCTAAAAAAACACATGTTCCTCACATTTCTGTGGCAGAAAGTTCCGGAATCTGAGAGGAGCCACAAATTTCCTTCCACCAAGCGTTCCCCCAAGTCTACCGATAAAAATGATACCTCACTTGTGTGGGTAGGCCTAGTGCCCACGACAGGAAATGCCCCAAAGCGCAACGTGGACACATCCAATTTTTTGAAAGAAAACAATGGTGTTTTTTGCAAAGTGCCTACCTGTAGATTTCGGCCTCTAGCTCAGCCGGCACATAGGGAAACCTACCAAACCTGTGCATTTTTTAAAACTAGAGACCTAGGGGAATCCAAGATGGGGTGACTTGTGGGGCTCTGACCAGGTTCTGTTACCCAGAATCCTTTGCAAACCTCAAAATTTGGCTAAAAAAACACATGTTCCTCACATTTCTGTGGCAGAAAGTTCTGGAATCTGAGAGGAGCCACACATTTCCTTCCACCCAGCGTTCCCCCAAGTCTCCTGATAAAAATGATAACTCACTTGTGTGGGTAGGCCTAGCGCCCGCGACAGTAAATGCCCCAAATCGCAACGTGGACACATCCAATTTTTTGAAAGAAAACAGAGGTGTTTTTTGCAAAGTGCCTACCTGTAGATTTCGGCCTCTAGCTCAGCCGGCACCTAGGGAAACGAACCGAACCTGTGCATTTGTGAAAACTAGAGACCTAGGGGAATCCAAGATGGGGTGACTTGTCGGGCTCTGACCAGGTTCTGTTACCCAGAATCCTTTGCAAACCTCAAAATTTGGCTAAAAAAACACATGTTCCTCACATTTTTGTGGCAGAAAGTTCTGGAATCTGAGAGGAGCCACAAATGTCATTTCACGCAGCGTTCCCCCAATTCTCTCGATAAAAATTATACCTCACATGTGTGGGTAGGCCTAGCGCCCACGACAGGAAATGCCCCAAAGCGCAACGTGGACACATCCAATTTTTTTAAAGAAAACAGAGGTGTTTTTTGCAAAGTGCCTACCTGTAGATTTTGGCCTCTAGCTCAGCCGGCACCTAGGGAAACCTACCAAACCTGTGCATTTTTGAAAACTAGAGACCTAGGGGAATCCAAGATGGGGTGACTTGTGGGGCTCTGACCAGGTTCTGTTACCCAGAATCCTTTGCAAACCTCAAAATTTGGCTAAAAAAACACATGTTCCTCACATTTCTGTGGCAGAAAGTTCTGGAATCTGAGAGGAGCCACACATTTCCTTCCACCCAGCGTTCCCCCAAGTCTCCCGATAAAAATTATAACTCACTTGTGTGGGTAGGCCTAGCGCCCGCGACAGGAAATGCCCCAAAGCGCAACGTGGACACATCCAATTTTTTGAAAGAAAACAGAGGTGTTTTTTGCAAAGTGCCTACCTGTAGATTTTGGCCTCTAGCTCAGCCGGCACCTAGGGAAACGAACCGAACCTGTGCATTTGTGAAAACTAGAGTCCTAGGGGAATCCAAGATGGGGTGACTTGTCACGCTCTGACCAGGTTCTGTTACCCAGAATCCTTTGCAAACCTCAAAATTTGGCTAAAAAAACACATGTTCCTCACATTTTTGTGGCAGAAAGTTCTGGAATCTGAGAGGAGCCACAAATGTCATTTCACACAGCGTTCCCCCAAGTCTCCCGATAAAAATGATACCTCACATGTGTGGGTAGGCCTAGCGCCCACAACAGGAAATGCCCCAAAGCGCAACGTGGACACATCCAATTTTTTGAAAGAAAACAGAGGTGTTTTTTGCAAATTGCCTACCTGTAGATTTTGGCCTCTAGCTCAGCCGGCACCTAGGGAAACCTACCAAACCTGTGCATTTTTGAAAACTAGAGACCTAGGGGAATCCAAGATGGGGTGACTTGTGGGGCTCTGACCAGGTTATGTTACCCAGAATCCTTTGCAAACCTCAAATTTGGCTAAAAAAACACATGTTCCTCACATTTCTGTGGCAGAAAGTTCTGGAATCTGAGAGGAGCCACAAATAGCCTTCCCCCGGCGTTTCCCCAAGTCTCCCGATAAAAATGATACCTCACTTGTGTGGGTAGGCCTAGCGCCCGCGAAAGGAAATGCCCCAAAGCACAACGTGGACACATCCAATTTTTTTAAAGAAAACAGAGGTGTTTTTTGCAAAGTGCCTACCTGTAGATTTTGGCCTCTAGCTCAGCCGGCACCTAGGGAAACCTACCAAACCTGTGCATTTTTGAAAACTAGAGACCTAGGGGAATCCAAGATGGGGTGCCTTGTGGGGCTCTGACCAGGTTCTGTTACCCAGAATCCTTTGCAAACCTCAAAATGTGGCTAAAAAAAACACATGTTCCTCACATTTTTGTGGCAGAAAGTTCTGGAATCTGAGAGGAGCCACAAATGTCCTTTCAAACAGCGTTCCCCCAAGTCTCCTGATAAAAATGATACCTCACTTGTGTGGGTAGGCCTAGCGCCCGCGACAGGAGATGCCCCAAAGCGCAACGTGGACATATCCAATTTTTTTGAAAGAAAACAGAGGTGTTTTTTGCAAAGTGCCTACCTGTAGATTTTGACCTCTAGCTCAGCCGGCACCTAGGGAAACCTACCAAACCTGTGCCTTTTTGAAAACTAGAGACCTAGGGGAATCCAAGATGGGGTGACTTGTGGGGCTCTGACCAGGTTCTGTTACCCAGAATCCTTTGCAAACCTCAAAATGTGGCTAAAAAAAACACATGTTCCTCACATTTTTGTGGCAGAAAGTTCTGGAATCTGAGAGGAGCCACAAATGTCCTTTCAAACAGCGTTCCCCCAAGTCTCCTGATAAAAATGATACCTCACTTGTGTGGGTAGGCCTAGCGCCCGCGACAGGAAATGCCCCAAAGCGCAACGTGGACATATCCAATTTTTTTGAAAGAAAACAGAGGTGTTTTTTGGAAAGTGCCTACCTGTAGATTTTGACCTCTAGCTCAGCCGGCACCTAGGGAAACCTACCAAACCTGTGCCTTTTTGAAAACTAGAGACCTAGGGGAATCCAAGATGGGGTGACTTGTGGGGCTCTGACCAGGTTCTGTTACCCAGAATCGTTTGCAAACCTCAAAATTTGGCTAAAAAAACACATGTTCCTCACATTTTTGTGGCAGAAAGTTCTGGAATCTGAGAGGAGCCACAAATGTCATTTCACGCAGCGTTCCCCCAAGTCTCCTGATAAAAATGATACCTCACATGTGTGGGTAGCCCTAGCGCCCGCGACAGGAAATGCCCCAAAGCGCAACGTGGACACATCCAATTTTTTGAAAGAAAACAGAGGTGTTTTTTGCAAAGTGCCTACCTGTAGATTTTGGCCTCTAGCTCAGCCGGCACCTAGGGAAACCTACCAAACCTGTGCATTTTTGAAAACTAGAGACCTAGGGGAATCCAAGATGGGGTGACTTGTCAGGCTCTGACCAGGTTCTGTTACCCAGAATCCTTTGTAAACCTCAAAATTTGGCTAAAAAAAACACATGTTCCTCACATTTTTGTGGCAGAAAGTTCTGGAATCTGAGAGGAGCCACAAATGTCATTTCACGCAGCGTTCCCCCAAGTCTCCCGATAAAAATGATACCTCACATGTGTGGGTAGCCCTAGCGCCCGCGACAGGAAATGCCCCAAAGCGCAACGTGGACACATCCAATTTTTTGAAAGAAAACAGAGGTGTTTTTTGCAAAGTGCCTACCTGTAGATTTTGGCCTCTAGCTCAGCAGGCACCTAGGGAAACCTCCCAAACCTGTGCATTTTTGAAAACTAGAGAACTAGGGGAATCCAAGATGGGGTGACTTGTGGGGCTCTGACCAGGTTCTGTTACCCAGAATCCTTTGCAAACCTCAAAATGTGGCTAATAAAACACATGTTCCTCACATTTCTGTGGCAGAAAGTTCTGGAATCTGAGAGTAGCCACAAATGTCCTTCCACCCAGCGTTCCCCCAAGTCTCCCGATAAAAATGATACCTCACTTGTGTGGGTAGGCCTAGCGCCCACGACAGGAAATACCCCAAAGCGCAACGTGGACACATCCAATTTTTTGAAAGAAAACAGAGGTGTTTTTTGCAAAGTGCCTACCTGTAGATTTTGGCCTCTAGCTCAGCAGGCACCTAGGGAAACCTCCCAAACCTGTGCCTTTTTTAAAACTAGAGACCTAGGGGAATCCAAGATGGGGTGACTTGTGGGGCTCTGACCAGGTTCTGTTACCCAGAATCCTTTGCAAACCTCAAAATGTGGCTAAAAAAACACATGTTCCTCACATTTCTGTGGCAGAAAGTTCTGGAATCTGAGAGGAGCCACACATTTCCTTCCACCCAGCGTTCCCCCAAGTCTCCCGATAAAAATGATAACTCACTTGTGTGGGTAGGCCTAGCGCCCGCGACAGGAAATGCCCCAAAGCGCAACGTGGACACATCCAATTTTTTGAAAGAAAACAGAGGTGTTTTTTGCGAAGTGCCTACCTGTAGATTTTGGCCTCTAGCTCAGCCGGCACCTAGGGAAACAAACCGAATCTGTGCATTTTTGAAAACTAGAGACCTAGGGGAGTCCAAGATGGGGTGACTTGTCAGGCTCTGACCAGGTTCTGTTACCCAGAATCCTTTGCAAACCTCAAAATTTGGCTAAAAAAACACATGTTCCTCACATTTTTGTGGCAGAAAGTTCTGGAATCTGAGAGGAGCCACAAATGTCATTTCACGCAGCGTTCCCCCAAGTCTCCTGATAAAAATGATACCTCACATGTGTGGGTAGCCCTAGCGCCCGCGACAGGAAATGCCCCAAAGCGCAACGTGGACACATCCAATTTTTTGAAAGAAAACAGAGGTGTTTTTTGCAAAGTGCCTACCTGTAGATTTTGGCCTCTAGCTCAGCAGGCACCTAGGGAAACCTACCAAACCTGTGCATTTTTTAAAACTAGAGACCTAGGGGAATCCAAGATGGGGTGACTTGTCAGGCTCTGACCAGGTTCTGTTACCCAGAATCCTTTGCAAACCTCAAAATTTGGCTAAAAAAAACACATGTTCCTCACATTTTTGTGGCAGAAAGTTCTGGAATCTGAGAGGAGCCACAAATGTCATTTCACGCAGCGTTCCCCCAAGTCTCCCGATAAAAATGATACCTCACATGTGTGGGTAGCCCTAGCGCCTGCGACAGGAAATGCCCCAAAGCGCAACGTGGACACATCCAATTTTTTGAAAGAAAACAGAGGTGTTTTTTGCAAAGTGCCTACCTGTAGATTTTGGCCTCTAGCTCAGCAGGCACCTAGGGAAACCTCCCAAACCTGTGCATTTTTGAAAACTAGAGAACTAGGGGAATCCAAGATGGGGTGACTTGTGGGGCTCTGACCAGGTTCTGTTACCCAGAATCCTTTGCAAACCTCAAAATGTGGCTAATAAAACACATGTTCCTCACATTTCTGTGGCAGAAAGTTCTGGAATCTGAGAGTAGCAACAAATGTCCTTCCACCCAGCGTTCCCCCAAGACTCCCGATAAAAATGATACCTCACTTGTGTGGGTAGGCCTAGCGCCCACGACAGGAAATACCCCAAAGCGCAACGTGGACACATCCAATTTTTTGAAAGAAAACAGAGGTGTTTTTTGCAAAGTGCCTACCTGTAGATTTTGGCCTCTAGCTCAGCAGGCACCTAGGGAAACCTCCCAAACCTGTGCCTTTTTGAAAACTAGAGACCTAGGGGAATCCAAGATGGGGTGACTTGTGGGGCTCTGACCAGGTTCTGTTACCCAGAATCCTTTGCAAACCTCAAAATTTGGCTAAAAAAACACGTTCCTCACATTTCTGTGGCAGAAAGTTCTGGAATCTGAGAGGAGCCACACATTTCCTTCCACCCAGCGTTCCCCCAAGTCTCCCGATAAAAATGATAACTCACTTGTGTGGGTAGGCCTAGCGCCCGCGACAGGAAATGCCCCAAAGCGCAACGTGGACACATCCAATTTTTTGAAAGAAAACAGAGGTGTTTTTTGCAAAGTGCCTACCTGTAGATTGTGGCCTCTAGCTCAGCCGGCACCTAGGGAAACGAACCGAACCTGTGCATTTGTGAAAACTAAAGACCTAGGGGAATCCAAGATGGGGTGACTTGTCGGGCTCTGACCAGGTTCTGTTACCCAGAATCCTTTGCAAACCTCAAAATTTGGCTAAACAAAAACACATGTTCCTCACATTTTTGTGGCAGAAAGTTCTGGAATCTGAGAGGAGCCACAAATGTCATTTCACGCAGCGTTCCCCCAAGTCTCCCGATAAAAATGATAACTCACTTGTGTGGGTAGGCCTAGCGCCCGCGACAGGAAATGCCCCAAAGCGCAACGTGGACACATCCAATTTTTTGAAAGAAAACAGAGGTGTTTTTTGCAAAGTGCCTACCTGTAGATTTTGGCCTCTAGCTCAGCAGGCACCTAGGGAAACCTACCAAACCTGTGAATTTTTGAAAACTAGAGAACTAGGGGAATCCAAGATGGGGTGACTTGTGGGGCTCTGACCAGGTTCTGTTACCCAGAATCCTTTGCAAACCTCAAAATGTGGCTAAAAAAACACATGTTCCTCACATTTCTGTGGCAGAAAGTTCTGGAATCTGAGAGGAGCCACAAATGTCATTTCACGCAGCGTTCCCCCAAGTCTCCTGATAAAAATGATACCTCACATGTGTGGGTAGCCCTAGCGCCCGCGACAGGAAATGCCCCAAAGCGCAACGTGGACACATCCAATTTTTTGAAAGAAAACAGAGGTGTTTTTTGCGAAGTGCCTACCTGTAGATTTTGGCCTCTAGCTCAGCCGGCACCTAGGGAAACAAACCGAATCTGTGCATTTTTGAAAACTAGAGACCTAGGGGAATCCAAGATGGGGTGACTTGTCAGGCTCTGACCAGGTTCTGTTACCCAGAATCCTTTGCAAACCTCAAAATTTGGCTAAAAAAACACATGTTCCTCACATTTTTGTGGCAGAAAGTTCTGGAATCTGAGAGGAGCCACAAATGTCATTTCACGCAGCGTTCCCCCAAGTCTCCTGATAAAAATGATACCTCACATGTGTGGGTAGCCCTAGCGCCCGCGACAGGAAATGCCCCAAAGCGCAACGTGGACACATCCAATTTTTTGAAAGAAAACAGAGGTGTTTTTTGCAAAGTGCCTACCTGTAGATTTTGGCCTCTAGCTCAGCAGGCACCTAGGGAAACCTACCAAACCTGTGCATTTTTGAAAACTAGAGACCTAGGGGAATCCAAGATGGGGTGACTTGTCAGGCTCTGACCAGGTTCTGTTACCCAGAATCCTTTGCAAACCTCAAAATTTGGCTAAAAAAAACACATGTTCCTCACATTTTTGTGGCAGAAAGTTCTGGAATCTGAGAGGAGCCACAAATGTCATTTCACGCAGCGTTCCCCCAAGTCTCCCGATAAAAATGATACCTCACATGTGTGGGTAGCCCTAGCGCCCGCGACAGGAAATGCCCCAAAGCGCAACGTGGACACATCCAATTTTTTGAAAGAAAACAGAGGTGTTTTTTGCAAAGTGCCTACCTGTAGATTTTGGCCTCTAGCTCAGCAGGCACCTAGGGAAACCTCCCAAACCTGTGCATTTTTGAAAACTAGAGAACTAGGGGAATCCAAGATGGGGTGACTTGTGGGTCTCTGACCAGGTTCTGTTACCCAGAATCCTTTGCAAACCTCAAAATGTGGCTAATAAAACACATGTTCCTCACATTTCTGTTGCAGAAAGTTCTGGAATCTGAGAGTAGCCACAAATGTCCTTCCACCCAGCGTTCCCCCAAGTCTCCCGATAAAAATGATACCTCACTTGTGTGGGTAGGCCTAGCGCCCACGACAGGAAATACCCCAAAGCGCAACGTGGACACATCCAATTTTTTGAAAGAAAACAGAGGTGTTTTTTGCAAAGTGCCTACCTGTAGATTTTGGCCTCTAGCTCAGCAGGCACCTAGGGAAACCTCCCAAACCTGTGCCTTTTTTAAAACTAGAGACCTAGGGGAATCCAAGATGGGGTGACTTGTGGGGCTCTGACCAGGTTCTGTTACCCAGAATCCTTTGCAAACCTCAAAATGTGGCTAAAAAAACACATGTTCCTCACATTTCTGTGGCAGAAAGTTCTGGAATCTGAGAGGAGCCACACATTTCCTTCCACCCAGCGTTCCCCCAAGTCTCCCGATAAAAATGATAACTCACTTGTGTGGGTAGGCCTAGCGCCCGTGACAGGAAATGCCCCAAAGCGCAACGTGGACACATCCAATTTTTTGAAAGAAAACAGAGGTGTTTTTTGCAAAGTGCCTACCTGTAGATTTTGGCCTCTAGCTCAGCAGGCACCTAGGGAAACCTACCAAACCTGTGCATTTTTTAAAACTAGAGAACTAGGGGAATCCAAGATGGGGTGACTTGTGGGGCTCTGACCAGGTTCTGTTACCCAGAATCCTTTGCAAACCTCAAAATGTGGCTAAAAAAACACATGTTCCTCACATTTCTGTGGCAGAAAGTTCTGGAATCTGAGAGGAGCCACAAATGTCATTTCACGCAGCGTTCCCCCAAGTCTCCTGATAAAAATGATACCTCACATGTGTGGGTAGCCCTAGCGCCCGCGACAGGAAATGCCCCAAAGCGCAACGTGGACACATCCAATTTTTTGAAAGAAAACAGAGGTGTTTTTTGCGAAGTGCCTACCTGTAGATTTTGGCCTCTAGCTCAGCCGGCACCTAGGGAAACAAACCGAATCTGTGCATTTTTGAAAACTAGAGACCTAGGGGAATCCAAGATGGGGTGACTTGTCAGGCTCTGACCAGGTTCTGTTACCCAGAATCCTTTGCAAACCTCAAAATTTGGCTAAAAAAACACATGTTCCTCACATTTTTGTGGCAGAAAGTTCTGGAATCTGAGAGGAGCCACAAATGTCATTTCACGCAGCGTTCCCCCAAGTCTCCTGATAAAAATGATACCTCACATGTGTGGGTAGCCCTAGCGCCCGCGACAGGAAATGCCCCAAAGCGCAACGTGGACACATCCAATTTTTTGAAAGAAAACAGAGGTGTTTTTTGCAAAGTGCCTACCTGTAGATTTTGGCCTCTAGCTCAGCAGGCACCTAGGGAAACCTACCAAACCTGTGCATTTTTTAAAACTAGAGACCTAGGGGAATCCAAGATGGGGTGACTTGTCAGGCTCTGACCAGGTTCTGTTACCCAGAATCCTTTGCAAACCTCAAAATTTGGCTAAAAAAAACACATGTTCCTCACATTTTTGTGGCAGAAAGTTCTGGAATCTGAGAGGAGCCACAAATGTCATTTCACGCAGCGTTCCCCCAAGTCTCCCGATAAAAATGATACCTCACATGTGTGGGTAGCCCTAGCGCCCGCGACAGGAAATGCCCCAAAGCGCAACGTGGACACATCCAATTTTTTGAAAGAAAACAGAGGTGTTTTTTGCAAAGTGCCTACCTGTAGATTTTGGCCTCTAGCTCAGCAGGCACCTAGGGAAACCTCCCAAACCTGTGCATTTTTGAAAACTAGAGAACTAGGGGAATCCAAGATGGGGTGACTTGTGGGGCTCTGACCAGGTTCTGTTACCCAGAATCCTTTGCAAACCTCAAAATGTGGCTAATAAAACACATGTTCCTCACATTTCTGTGGCAGAAAGTTCTGGAATCTGAGAGTAGCCACAAATGTCCTTCCACCCAGCGTTCCCCCAAGTCTCCCGAAAAAAATGATACCTCACTTGTGTGGGTAGGCCTAGCGCCCACGACAGGAAATACCCCAAAGCGCAACGTGGACACATCCAATTTTTTGAAAGAAAACAGAGGTGTTTTTTGCAAAGTGCCTACCTGTAGATTTTGGCCTCTAGCTCAGCAGGCACCTAGGGAAACCTCCCAAACCTGTGCCTTTTTTAAAACTAGAGACCTAGGGGAATCCAAGATGGGGTGACTTGTGGGGCTCTGACCAGGTTCTGTTACCCAGAATCCTTTGCAAACCTCAAAATGTGGCTAAAAAAACACATGTTCCTCTCATTTCTGTGGCAGAAAGTTCTGGAATCTGAGAGGAGCCACACATTTCCTTCCACCCAGCGTTCCCCCAAGTCTCCCGATAAAAATGATAACTCACTTGTGTGGGTAGGCCTAGCGCCCGCGACAGGAAATGCCCCAAAGCGCAACGTGGACACATCCAATTTTTTGAAAGAAAACAGAGGTGTTTTTTGCGAAGTGCCTACCTGTAGATTTTGGCCTCTAGCTCAGCCGGCACCTAGGGAAACAAACCGAATCTGTGCATTTTTGAAAACTAGAGACCTAGGGGAGTCCAAGATGGGTGACTTGTCAGGCTCTGACCAGGTTCTGTTACCCAGAATCCTTTGCAAACCTCAAAATTTGGCTAAAAAAACACATGTTCCTCACATTTTTGTGGCAGAAAGTTCTGGAATCTGAGAGGAGCCACAAATGTCATTTCACGCAGCGTTCCCCCAAGTCTCCTGATAAAAATGATACCTCACATGTGTGGGTAGCCCTAGCGCCCGCGACAGGAAATGCCCCAAAGCGCAACGTGGACACATCCAATTTTTTGAAAGAAAACAGAGGTGTTTTTTGCAAAGTGCCTACCTGTAGATTTTGGCCTCTAGCTCAGCAGGCACCTAGGGAAACCTACCAAACCTGTGCATTTTTTAAAACTAGAGACCTAGGGGAATCCAAGATGGGGTGACTTGTCAGGCTCTGACCAGGTTCTGTTACCCAGAATCCTTTGCAAACCTCAAAATTTGGCTAAAAAAAACACATGTTCCTCACATTTTTGTGGCAGAAAGTTCTGGAATCTGAGAGGAGCCACAAATGTCATTTCACACAGCGTTCCCCCAAGTCTCCCGATAAAAAAGGATACCTCACATGTGTGGGTAGCCCTAGCGCCCGCGACAGGAAATGCCCCAAAGCGCAACGTGGACACATCCAATTTTTTGAAAGAAAACAGAGGTGTTTTTTGCAAAGTGCCTACCTGTAGATTTTGGCCTCTAGCTCAGCAGGCACCTAGGGAAACCTCCCAAACCTGTGCATTTTTGAAAACTAGAGAACTAGGGGAATCCAAGATGGGGTGACTTGTGGGGCTCTGACCAGGTTCTGTTACCCAGAATCCTTTGCAAACCTCAAAATGTGGCTAATAAAACACATGTTCCTCACATTTCTGTGGCAGAAAGTTCTGGAATCTGAGAGTAGCCACAAATGTCCTTCCACCCAGCGTTCCCCCAAGTCTCCCGATAAAAATGATACCTCACTTGTGTGGGTAGGCCTAGCGCCCACAACAGGAAATACCCCAAAGCGCAACGTGGACACATCCAATTTTTTGAAAGAAAACAGAGGTGTTTTTTGCAAAGTGCCTACCTGTAGATTTTGGCCTCTAGCTCAGCAGGCACCTAGGGAAACCTCCCAAACCTGTGCCTTTTTGAAAACTAGAGACCTAGGGGAATCCAAGATGGGGTGACTTGTGGGGCTCTGACCAGGTTCTGTTACCCAGAATCCTTTGCAAACCTCAAAATTTGGCTAAAAAAACACGTTCCTCACATTTCTGTGGCAGAAAGTTCTGGAATCTGAGAGGAGCCACACATTTCCTTCCACCCAGCGTTCCCCCAAGTCTCCCGATAACAATGATACCTCACATGTGTGGGTAGCCCTAGCGCCCGCGACAGGAAATGCCCCAAAGCGCAACGTGGACACATCCAATTTTTTGAAAGAAAACAGAGGTGTTTTTTGCAAAGTGCCTACCTGTAGATTTTGGCCTCTAGCTCAGCCGGCACCTAGGGAAACGAACCGAACCTGTGCATTTGTGAAAACTAAAGACCTAGGGGAATCCAAGATGGGGTGACTTGTCGGGCTCTGACCAGGTTCTGTTACCCAGAATCCTTTGCAAACCTCAAAATTTGGCTAAACAAAAACACATGTTCCTCACATTTCTGTGGCAGAAAGTTCTGGAATCTGAGAGGAGCCACACATTTCCTTCCACCCAGCGTTCCCCCAAGTCTCCCGATAAAAATGATAACTCACTTGTGTGGGTAGGCCTAGCGCCCGCGACAGGAAATGCCCCAAAGCGCAACGTGGACACATCCAATTTTTTGAAAGAAAACAGAGGTGTTTTTTGCGAAATGCCTACCTGTAGATTTTGGCCTCTAGCTCAGCCGGCACCTAGGGAAACAAACCGAATCTGTGCATTTTTGAAAACTAGAGACCTAGGGGAATCCAAGATGGGGTGACTTGTCAGGCTCTGACCAGGTTCTGTTACCCAGAATCCTTTGCAAACCTCAAAATTTGGCTAAAAAAACACATGTTCCTCACATTTTTGTGGCACAAAGTTCTGGAATCTGAGAGAAGCCACAAATGTCATTTCACGCAGCGTTCCCCCAAGTCTCCTGATAAAAATGATACCTCACATGTGTGGATAGCCCTAGCGCCCGCGACAGGAAATGCCCCAAAGCGCAACGTGGACACATCCAATTTTTTGAAAGAAAACAGAGGTGTTTTTTGCAAAGTGCCTACCTGTAGATTTTGGCCTCTAGCTCAGCAGGCACCTAGGGAAACCTACCAAACCTGTGCATTTTTGAAAACTAGAGACCTAGGGGAATCCAAGATGGGGTGACTTGTCAGGCTCTGACCAGGTTCTGTTACCCAGAATCCTTTGCAAACCTCAAAATTTGGCTAAAAAAAACACATGTTCCTCACATTTTTGTGGCAGAAAGTTCTGGAATCTGAGAGGAGCCACAAATGTCATTTCACGCAGCGTTCCCCCAAGTCTCCCGATAAAAATGATACCTCACATGTGTGGGTAGCCCTAGCGCCCGCGACAGGAAATGCCCCAAAGCGCAACGTGGACACATCCAATTTTTTGAAAGAAAACAGAGGTGTTTTTTGCAAAGTGCCTACCTGTAGATTTTGGCCTCTAGCTCAGCAGGCACCTAGGGAAACCTCCCAAACCTGTGCATTTTTGAAAACTAGAGAACTAGGGGAATCCAAGATGGGGTGACTTGTGGGGCTCTGACCAGGTTCTGTTACCCAGAATCCTTTGCAAACCTCAAAATGTGGCTAATAAAACACATGTTCCTCACATTTCTGTGGCAGAAAGTTCTGGAATCTGAGAGTAGCCACAAATGTCCTTCCACCCAGCGTTCCCCCAAGTCTCCCGATAAAAATGATACCTCACTTGTGTGGGTAGGCCTAGCGCCCACGACAGGAAATACCCCAAAGCGCAACGTGGACACATCCAATTTTTTGAAAGAAAACAGAGGTGTTTTTTGCAAAGTGCCTACCTGTAGATTTTGGCCTCTAGCTCAGCAGGCACCTAGGGAAACCTCCCAAACCTGTGCCTTTTTTAAAACTAGAGACCTAGGGGAATCCAAGATGGGGTGACTTGTGGGGCTCTGACCAGGTTCTGTTACCCAGAATCCTTTGCAAACCTCAAAATGTGGCTAAAAAAACACATGTTCCTCACATTTCTGTGGCAGAAAGTTCTGGAATCTGAGAGGAGCCACACATTTCCTTCCACCCAGCGTTCCCCCAAGTCTCCCGATAAAAATGATAACTCACTTGTGTGGGTAGGCCTAGCGCCCGCGACAGGAAATGCCCCAAAGCGCAACGTGGACACATCCAATTTTTTGAAAGGAAACAGAGGTGTTTTTTGCAAAGTGCCTACCTGTAGATTTTGGCCTCTAGCTCAGCAGGCACCTACGGAAACCTACCAAACCTGTGCATTTTTGAAAACTAGAGAACTAGGGGAATCCAAGATGGGGTGACTTGTGGGGCTCTGACCAGGTTCTGTTACCCAGAATCCTTTGCAAACCTCAAAATGTGGCTAAAAAAAACACATGTTCCTCACATTTCTGTGGCAGAAAGTTCTGGAATCTGAGAGGAGCCACAAATGTCATTTCACGCAGCGTTCCCCCAAGTCTCCTGATAAAAATGATACCTCACATGTGTGGGTAGCCCTAGCGCCCGCGACAGGAAATGCCCCAAAGCGCAACGTGGACACATCCAATTTTTTGAAAAAAAACAGAGGTGTTTTTTGCGAAGTGCCTACCTGTAGATTTTGGCCTCTAGCTCAGCCGGCACCTAGGGAAACAAACCGAATCTGTGCATTTTTGAAAACTAGAGACCTAGGGGAATCCAAGATGGGGTGACTTGTCAGGCTCTGACCAGGTTCTGTTACCCAGAATCCTTTGCAAACCTCAAAATTTGGCTAAAAAAACACATGTTCCTCACATTTTTGTGGCAGAAAGTTCTGGAATCTGAGAGGAGCCACAAATGTCATTTCACGCAGCGTTCCCCCAAGTCTCCTGATAAAAATGATACCTCACATGTGTGGGTAGCCCTAGCGCCCGCGACAGGAAATGCCCCAAAGCGCAACGTGGACACATCCAATTTTTTGAAAGAAAACAGAGGTGTTTTTTGCAAAGTGCCTACCTGTAGATTTTGGCCTCTAGCTCAGCAGGCACCTAGGGAAACCTACCAAACCTGTGCATTTTTGAAAACTAGAGACCTAGGGGAATCCAAGATGGGGTGACTTGTCAGGCTCTGACCAGGTTCTGTTACCCAGAATCCTTTGCAAACCTCAAAATTTGGCTAAAAAAAACACATGTTCCTCACATTTTTGTGGCAGAAAGTTCTGGAATCTGAGAGGAGCCACAAATGTCATTTCACGCAGCGTTCCCCCAAGTCTCCCGATAACAATGATACCTCACATGTGTGGGTAGCCCTAGCGCCCGCGACAGGAAATGCCCCAAAGCGCAACGTGGACACATCCAATTTTTTGAAAGAAAACAGAGGTGTTTTTTGCAAAGTGCCTACCTGTAGATTTTGGCCTCTAGCTCAGCAGGCACCTAGGGAAACCTCCCAAACCTGTGCATTTTTGAAAACTAGAGAACTAGGGGAATCCAAGATGGGGTGACTTGTGGGGCTCTGACCAGGTTCTGTTACCCAGAATCCTTTGCAAACCTCAAAATGTGGCTAATAAAACACATGTTCCTCACATTTCTGTGGCAGAAAGTTCTGGAATCTGAGAGTAGCCACAAATGTCCTTCCACCCAGCGTTTCCCCAAGTCTCCCGATAAAAATGATACCTCACTTGTGTGGGTAGGCCTAGCGCCCACGACAGGAAATACCCCAAAGCGCAACGTGGACACATCCAATTTTTTAAAAGAAAACAGAGGTGTTTTTTGCAAAGTGCCTACCTGTAGATTTTGGCCTCTAGCTCAGCAGGCACCTAGGGAAACCTCCCAAACCTGTGCCTTTTTTAAAACTAGAGACCTAGGGGAATCCAAGATGGGGTGACTTGTGGGGCTCTGACCAGGTTCTGTTACCCAGAATCCTTTGCAAACCTCAAAATGTGGCTAAAAAAACACATGTTCCTCACATTTCTGTGGCAGAAAGTTCTGGAATCTGAGAGGAGCCACACATTTCCTTCCACCCAGCGTTCCCCAAAGTCTCCCGATAAAAATGATAACTCACTTGTGTGGGTAGGCCTAGCGCCCGCGACAGGAAATGCCCCAAAGCGCAACGTGGACACATCCAATTTTTTGAAAGAAAACAGAGGTGTTTTTTGCAAAGTGCCTACCTGTAGATTTTGGCCTCTAGCTCAGCAGGCACCTAGGGAAACCTACCAAACCTGTGCATTTTTGAAAACTAGAGAACTAGGGGAATCCAAGATGGGGTGACTTGTGGGGCTCTGACCAGGTTCTGTTACCCAGAATCCTTTGCAAACCTCAAAATGTGGCTAAAAAAACACATGTTCCTCACATTTCTGTGGCAGAAAGTTCCGGAATCTGAGAGGAGCCACAAATGTCATTTCACGCAGCGTTCCCCCAAGTCTCCTGATAAAAATTATACCTCACATGTGTGGGTAGCCCTAGCGCCCGCGACAGGAAATGCCCCAAAGCGCAACGTGGACACATCCAATTTTTTGAAAGAAAACAGAGGTGTTTTTTGCAAAGTGCCTACCTGTAGATTTTGGCCTCTAGCTCAGCAGGCACCTAGGGAAACCTACCAAACCTGTGCATTTTTGAAAACTAGAGAACTAGGGGAATCCAAGATAGGGTGACTTGTGGGGCTCTGACCAGGTTCTGTTACCCAGAATCCTTTGCAAACCTCAAAATTTGGCTAAAAAAACACATATTCCTCACATTTCTGTGGCAGAAAGTTCTGGAATCTGAGAGGAGCCACACATTTCCTTCCACCCAGCATTCCCCCAAGTCTCCCGATAAAAATTATAACTCACTTGTGTGGGTAGGCCAAGCGCCCGCGACAGGAAATGCCCCAAAGCGCAACGTGGACACATCCAATTTTTTGAAAGAAAACAGAGGTGTTTTTTGCAAAGTGCCTACCTGTAGATTTTGACCTCTAGCTCAGCCGGCACCTAGGGAAGCGAACCAAACCTGTGCATTTTTGAAAACTAGAGACCTAGGGGAATCCAAGATGGGGTGACTTGTCGGGCTCTGACCAGGTTCTGTTACCCAGAATCCTTTCCAAAACTCAAAATTTGGCTAAAAAAACACATGTTCCTCACATTTTTGTGGCAGAAAGTTCTGGAATCTGAGAGGAGCCACAAATGTCATTTCACGCAGCGTTCCCCCAAGTCTCCTGATAAAAATGATACCTCACATGTGTGGGTAGCCCTAGCGCCCGCGACAGGAAATGCCCCAAAGCGCAACGTGGACACATCCAATTTTTTGAAAGAAAACAGAGGTGTTTTTTGCAAAGTGCCTACCTGTAAATTTTGGCCTCTAGCTCAGCAGGCACCTAGGGAAACCTACCAAACCTGTGCATTTTTGAAAACTAGAGACCTAGGGGAATCCAAGATGGGGTGACTTGTCAGGCTCTGACCAGGTTCTGTTACCCAGAATCCTTTGCAAACCTCAAAATTTGGCTAAAAAAAACACATGTTCCTCACATTTTTGTGGCAGAAAGTTCTGGAATCTGAGAGGAGCCACAAATGTCATTTCACGCAGCGTTCCCCCAAGTCTCCCGATAACAATGATACCTCACATGTGTGGGTAGCCCTAGCGCCCGCGACAGGAAATGCCCCAAAGCGCAACGTGGACACATCCAATTTTTTGAAAGAAAACAGAGGTGTTTTTTGCAAAGTGCCTACCTGTAGATTTTGGCCTCTAGCTCAGCAGGCACCTAGGGAAACCTCCCAAACCTGTGCATTTTTGAAAACTAGAGACCTAGGGGAATCCAAGATGGGGTGACTTGTGGGGCTCTGACCAGGTTCTGTTACCCAGAATCCTTTGCAAACCTCAAAATGTGGCTAAAAAAACACATGTTCCTCACATTTCTGTGGCAGAAAGTTCTGGAATCTGAGAGTAGCCACAAATGTCCTTCCACCCAGCGTTTCCCCAAGTCTCCCGATAAAAATGATACCTCACTTGTGTGGGTAGGCCTAGCGCCCACGACAGGAAATACCCCAAAGCGCAACGTGGACACATCCAATTTTTTGAAAGAAAACAGAGGTGTTTTTTGCAAAGTGCCTACCTGTAGATTTTGGCCTCTAGCTCAGCAGGCACCTAGGGAAACCTCCCAAACCTGTGCATTTTTTAAAACTAGAGACCTAGGGGAATCCAAGATGGGGTGACTTGTGGGGCTCTGACCAGGTTCTGTTACCCAGAATCCTTTGCAAACCTCAAAATTTGGCTAAAAAAACACATATTCCTCACATTTCTGTGGCAGAAAGTTCTGGAATCTGAGAGGAGCCACACATTTCCTTCCACCCAGCATTCCCCCAAGTCTCCCGATAAAAATTATAACTCACTTGTGTGGGTAGGCCAAGCGCCCGCGACAGGAAATGCCCCAAAGCGCAACGTGGACACATCCAATTTTTTGAAAGAAAACAGAGGTGTTTTTTGCAAAGTGCCTACCTGTAGATTTTGACCTCTAGCTCAGCCGGCACCTAGGGAAGCGAACCAAACCTGTGCATTTTTGAAAACTAGAGACCTAGGGGAATCCAAGATGGGGTGACTTGTCGGGCTCTGACCAGGTTCTGTTACCCAGAATCCTTTCCAAAACTCAAAATTTGGCTAAAAAAACACATGTTCCTCACATTTCTGTGGCAGAAAGTTCCGGAATCTGAGAGGAGCCACAAATTTCCTTCCACCAAGCGTTCCCCCAAGTCTACCGATAAAAATGATACCTCACTTGTGTGGGTAGGCCTAGTGCCCACGACAGGAAATGCCCCAAAGCGCAACGTGGACACATCCAATTTTTTGAAAGAAAACAATGGTGTTTTTTGCAAAGTGCCTACCTGTAGATTTCGGCCTCTAGCTCAGCCGGCACATAGGGAAACCTACCAAACCTGTGCATTTTTTAAAACTAGAGACCTAGGGGAATCCAAGATGGGGTGACTTGTGGGGCTCTGACCAGGTTCTGTTACCCAGAATCCTTTGCAAACCTCAAAATTTGGCTAAAAAAACACATGTTCCTCACATTTCTGTGGCAGAAAGTTCTGGAATCTGAGAGGAGCCACACATTTCCTTCCACCCAGCGTTCCCCCAAGTCTCCTGATAAAAATGATAACTCACTTGTGTGGGTAGGCCTAGCGCCCGCGACAGTAAATGCCCCAAATCGCAACGTGGACACATCCAATTTTTTGAAAGAAAACAGAGGTGTTTTTTGCAAAGTGCCTACCTGTAGATTTCGGCCTCTAGCTCAGCCGGCACCTAGGGAAACGAACCGAACCTGTGCATTTGTGAAAACTAGAGACCTAGGGGAATCCAAGATGGGGTGACTTGTCGGGCTCTGACCAGGTTCTGTTACCCAGAATCCTTTGCAAACCTCAAAATTTGGCTAAAAAAACACATGTTCCTCACATTTTTGTGGCAGAAAGTTCTGGAATCTGAGAGGAGCCACAAATGTCATTTCACGCAGCGTTCCCCCAATTCTCTCGATAAAAATTATACCTCACATGTGTGGGTAGGCCTAGCGCCCACGACAGGAAATGCCCCAAAGCGCAACGTGGACACATCCAATTTTTTTAAAGAAAACAGAGGTGTTTTTTGCAAAGTGCCTACCTGTAGATTTTGGCCTCTAGCTCAGCCGGCACCTAGGGAAACCTACCAAACCTGTGCATTTTTGAAAACTAGAGACCTAGGGGAATCCAAGATGGGGTGACTTGTGGGGCTCTGACCAGGTTCTGTTACCCAGAATCCTTTGCAAACCTCAAAATTTGGCTAAAAAAACACATGTTCCTCACATTTCTGTGGCAGAAAGTTCTGGAATCTGAGAGGAGCCACACATTTCCTTCCACCCAGCGTTCCCCCAAGTCTCCCGATAAAAATGATAACTCACTTGTGTGGGTAGGCCTAGCGCCCGTGACAGGAAATGCCCCAAAGCGCAACGTGGACACATCCAATTTTTTGAAAGAAAACAGAGGTGTTTTTTGCAAAGTGCCTACCTGTAGATTTTGGCCTCTAGCTCAGCAGGCACCTAGGGAAACCTACCAAACCTGTGCATTTTTTAAAACTAGAGAACTAGGGGAATCCAAGATGGGGTGACTTGTGGGGCTCTGACCAGGTTCTGTTACCCAGAATCCTTTGCAAACCTCAAAATGTGGCTAAAAAAACACATGTTCCTCACATTTCTGTGGCAGAAAGTTCTGGAATCTGAGAGGAGCCACAAATGTCATTTCACGCAGCGTTCCCCCAAGTCTCCTGATAAAAATGATACCTCACATGTGTGGGTAGCCCTAGCGCCCGCGACAGGAAATGCCCCAAAGCGCAACGTGGACACATCCAATTTTTTGAAAGAAAACAGAGGTGTTTTTTGCGAAGTGCCTACCTGTAGATTTTGGCCTCTAGCTCAGCCGGCACCTAGGGAAACAAACCGAATCTGTGCATTTTTGAAAACTAGAGACCTAGGGGAATCCAAGATGGGGTGACTTGTCAGGCTCTGACCAGGTTCTGTTACCCAGAATCCTTTGCAAACCTCAAAATTTGGCTAAAAAAACACATGTTCCTCACATTTTTGTGGCAGAAAGTTCTGGAATCTGAGAGGAGCCACAAATGTCATTTCACGCAGCGTTCCCCCAAGTCTCCTGATAAAAATGATACCTCACATGTGTGGGTAGCCCTAGCGCCCGCGACAGGAAATGCCCCAAAGCGCAACGTGGACACATCCAATTTTTTGAAAGAAAACAGAGGTGTTTTTTGCAAAGTGCCTACCTGTAGATTTTGGCCTCTAGCTCAGCAGGCACCTAGGGAAACCTACCAAACCTGTGCATTTTTTAAAACTAGAGACCTAGGGGAATCCAAGATGGGGTGACTTGTCAGGCTCTGACCAGGTTCTGTTACCCAGAATCCTTTGCAAACCTCAAAATTTGGCTAAAAAAAACACATGTTCCTCACATTTTTGTGGCAGAAAGTTCTGGAATCTGAGAGGAGCCACAAATGTCATTTCACGCAGCGTTCCCCCAAGTCTCCCGATAAAAATGATACCTCACATGTGTGGGTAGCCCTAGCGCCCGCGACAGGAAATGCCCCAAAGCGCAACGTGGACACATCCAATTTTTTGAAAGAAAACAGAGGTGTTTTTTGCAAAGTGCCTACCTGTAGATTTTGGCCTCTAGCTCAGCAGGCACCTAGGGAAACCTCCCAAACCTGTGCATTTTTGAAAACTAGAGAACTAGGGGAATCCAAGATGGGGTGACTTGTGGGGCTCTGACCAGGTTCTGTTACCCAGAATCCTTTGCAAACCTCAAAATGTGGCTAATAAAACACATGTTCCTCACATTTCTGTGGCAGAAAGTTCTGGAATCTGAGAGTAGCCACAAATGTCCTTCCACCCAGCGTTCCCCCAAGTCTCCCGAAAAAAATGATACCTCACTTGTGTGGGTAGGCCTAGCGCCCACGACAGGAAATACCCCAAAGCGCAACGTGGACACATCCAATTTTTTGAAAGAAAACAGAGGTGTTTTTTGCAAAGTGCCTACCTGTAGATTTTGGCCTCTAGCTCAGCAGGCACCTAGGGAAACCTCCCAAACCTGTGCCTTTTTTAAAACTAGAGACCTAGGGGAATCCAAGATGGGGTGACTTGTGGGGCTCTGACCAGGTTCTGTTACCCAGAATCCTTTGCAAACCTCAAAATGTGGCTAAAAAAACACATGTTCCTCACATTTCTGTGGCAGAAAGTTCTGGAATCTGAGAGGAGCCACACATTTCCTTCCACCCAGCGTTCCCCCAAGTCTCCCGATAAAAATGATAACTCACTTGTGTGGGTAGGCCTAGCGCCCGCGACAGGAAATGCCCCAAAGCGCAACGTGGACACATCCAATTTTTTGAAAGAAAACAGAGGTGTTTTTTGCGAAGTGCCTACCTGTAGATTTTGGCCTCTAGCTCAGCCGGCACCTAGGGAAACAAACCGAATCTGTGCATTTTTGAAAACTAGAGACCTAGGGGAGTCCAAGATGGGTGACTTGTCAGGCTCTGACCAGGTTCTGTTACCCAGAATCCTTTGCAAACCTCAAAATTTGGCTAAAAAAACACATGTTCCTCACATTTTTGTGGCAGAAAGTTCTGGAATCTGAGAGGAGCCACAAATGTCATTTCACGCAGCGTTCCCCCAAGTCTCCTGATAAAAATGATACCTCACATGTGTGGGTAGCCCTAGCGCCCGCGACAGGAAATGCCCCAAAGCGCAACGTGGACACATCCAATTTTTTGAAAGAAAACAGAGGTGTTTTTTGCAAAGTGCCTACCTGTAGATTTTGGCCTCTAGCTCAGCAGGCACCTAGGGAAACCTACCAAACCTGTGCATTTTTTAAAACTAGAGACCTAGGGGAATCCAAGATGGGGTGACTTGTCAGGCTCTGACCAGGTTCTGTTACCCAGAATCCTTTGCAAACCTCAAAATTTGGCTAAAAAAAACACATGTTCCTCACATTTTTGTGGCAGAAAGTTCTGGAATCTGAGAGGAGCCACAAATGTCATTTCACACAGCGTTCCCCCAAGTCTCCCGATAAAAAAGGATACCTCACATGTGTGGGTAGCCCTAGCGCCCGCGACAGGAAATGCCCCAAAGCGCAACGTGGACACATCCAATTTTTTGAAAGAAAACAGAGGTGTTTTTTGCAAAGTGCCTACCTGTAGATTTTGGCCTCTAGCTCAGCAGGCACCTAGGGAAACCTCCCAAACCTGTGCATTTTTGAAAACTAGAGAACTAGGGGAATCCAAGATGGGGTGACTTGTGGGGCTCTGACCAGGTTCTGTTACCCAGAATCCTTTGCAAACCTCAAAATGTGGCTAATAAAACACATGTTCCTCACATTTCTGTGGCAGAAAGTTCTGGAATCTGAGAGTAGCCACAAATGTCCTTCCACCCAGCGTTCCCCCAAGTCTCCCGATAAAAATGATACCTCACTTGTGTGGGTAGGCCTAGCGCCCACAACAGGAAATACCCCAAAGCGCAACGTGGACACATCCAATTTTTTGAAAGAAAACAGAGGTGTTTTTTGCAAAGTGCCTACCTGTAGATTTTGGCCTCTAGCTCAGCAGGCACCTAGGGAAACCTCCCAAACCTGTGCCTTTTTGAAAACTAGAGACCTAGGGGAATCCAAGATGGGGTGACTTGTGGGGCTCTGACCAGGTTCTGTTACCCAGAATCCTTTGCAAACCTCAAAATTTGGCTAAAAAAACACGTTCCTCACATTTCTGTGGCAGAAAGTTCTGGAATCTGAGAGGAGCCACACATTTCCTTCCACCCAGCGTTCCCCCAAGTCTCCCGATAACAATGATACCTCACATGTGTGGGTAGCCCTAGCGCCCGCGACAGGAAATGCCCCAAAGCGCAACGTGGACACATCCAATTTTTTGAAAGAAAACAGAGGTGTTTTTTGCAAAGTGCCTACCTGTAGATTTTGGCCTCTAGCTCAGCCGGCACCTAGGGAAACGAACCGAACCTGTGCATTTGTGAAAACTAAAGACCTAGGGGAATCCAAGATGGGGTGACTTGTCGGGCTCTGACCAGGTTCTGTTACCCAGAATCCTTTGCAAACCTCAAAATTTGGCTAAACAAAAACACATGTTCCTCACATTTCTGTGGCAGAAAGTTCTGGAATCTGAGAGGAGCCACACATTTCCTTCCACCCAGCGTTCCCCCAAGTCTCCCGATAAAAATGATAACTCACTTGTGTGGGTAGGCCTAGCGCCCGCGACAGGAAATGCCCCAAAGCGCAACGTGGACACATCCAATTTTTTGAAAGAAAACAGAGGTGTTTTTTGCGAAATGCCTACCTGTAGATTTTGGCCTCTAGCTCAGCCGGCACCTAGGGAAACAAACCGAATCTGTGCATTTTTGAAAACTAGAGACCTAGGGGAATCCAAGATGGGGTGACTTGTCAGGCTCTGACCAGGTTCTGTTACCCAGAATCCTTTGCAAACCTCAAAATTTGGCTAAAAAAACACATGTTCCTCACATTTTTGTGGCACAAAGTTCTGGAATCTGAGAGAAGCCACAAATGTCATTTCACGCAGCGTTCCCCCAAGTCTCCTGATAAAAATGATACCTCACATGTGTGGATAGCCCTAGCGCCCGCGACAGGAAATGCCCCAAAGCGCAACGTGGACACATCCAATTTTTTGAAAGAAAACAGAGGTGTTTTTTGCAAAGTGCCTACCTGTAGATTTTGGCCTCTAGCTCAGCAGGCACCTAGGGAAACCTACCAAACCTGTGCATTTTTGAAAACTAGAGACCTAGGGGAATCCAAGATGGGGTGACTTGTCAGGCTCTGACCAGGTTCTGTTACCCAGAATCCTTTGCAAACCTCAAAATTTGGCTAAAAAAAACACATGTTCCTCACATTTTTGTGGCAGAAAGTTCTGGAATCTGAGAGGAGCCACAAATGTCATTTCACGCAGCGTTCCCCCAAGTCTCCCGATAAAAATGATACCTCACATGTGTGGGTAGCCCTAGCGCCCGCGACAGGAAATGCCCCAAAGCGCAACGTGGACACATCCAATTTTTTGAAAGAAAACAGAGGTGTTTTTTGCAAAGTGCCTACCTGTAGATTTTGGCCTCTAGCTCAGCAGGCACCTAGGGAAACCTCCCAAACCTGTGCATTTTTGAAAACTAGAGAACTAGGGGAATCCAAGATTGGGTGACTTGTGGGGCTCTGACCAGGTTCTGTTACCCAGAATCCTTTGCAAACCTCAAAATGTGGCTAATAAAACACATGTTCCTCACATTTCTGTGGCAGAAAGTTCTGGAATCTGAGAGTAGCCACAAATGTCCTTCCACCCAGCGTTCCCCCAAGTCTCCCGATAAAAATGATACCTCACTTGTGTGGGTAGGCCTAGCGCCCACGACAGGAAATACCCCAAAGCGCAACGTGGACACATCCAATTTTTTGAAAGAAAACAGAGGTGTTTTTTGCAAAGTGCCTACCTGTAGATTTTGGCCTCTAGCTCAGCAGGCACCTAGGGAAACCTCCCAAACCTGTGCCTTTTTTAAAACTAGAGACCTAGGGGAATCCAAGATGGGGTGACTTGTGGGGCTCTGACCAGGTTCTGTTACCCAGAATCCTTTGCAAACCTCAAAATGTGGCTAAAAAAACACATGTTCCTCACATTTCTGTGGCAGAAAGTTCTGGAATCTGAGAGGAGCCACACATTTCCTTCCACCCAGCGTTCCCCCAAGTCTCCCGATAAAAATGATAACTCACTTGTGTGGGTAGGCCTAGCGCCCGCGACAGGAAATGCCCCAAAGCGCAACGTGGACACATCCAATTTTTTGAAAGGAAACAGAGGTGTTTTTTGCAAAGTGCCTACCTGTAGATTTTGGCCTCTAGCTCAGCAGGCACCTACGGAAACCTACCAAACCTGTGCATTTTTGAAAACTAGAGAACTAGGGGAATCCAAGATGGGGTGACTTGTGGGGCTCTGACCAGGTTCTGTTACCCAGAATCCTTTGCAAACCTCAAAATGTGGCTAAAAAAAACACATGTTCTTCACATTTCTGTGGCAGAAAGTTCTGGAATCTGAGAGGAGCCACAAATGTCATTTCACGCAGCGTTCCCCCAAGTCTCCTGATAAAAATGATACCTCACATGTGTGGGTAGCCCTAGCGCCCGCGACAGGAAATGCCCCAAAGCGCAACGTGGACACATCCAATTTTTTGAAAAAAAATAGAGGTGTTTTTTGCGAAGTGCCTACCTGTAGATTTTGGCCTCTAGCTCAGCCGGCACCTAGGGAAACAAACCGAATCTGTGCATTTTTGAAAACTAGAGACCTAGGGGAATCCAAGATGGGGTGACTTGTCAGGCTCTGACCAGGTTCTGTTACCCAGAATCCTTTGCAAACCTCAAAATTTGGCTAAAAAAACACATGTTCCTCACATTTTTGTGGCAGAAAGTTCTGGAATCTGAGAGGAGCCACAAATGTCATTTCACGCAGCGTTCCCCCAAGTCTCCTGATAAAAATGATACCTCACATGTGTGGGTAGCCCTAGCGCCCGCGACAGGAAATGCCCCAAAGCGCAACGTGGACACATCCAATTTTTTGAAAGAAAACAGAGGTGTTTTTTGCAAAGTGCCTACCTGTAGATTTTGGCCTCTAGCTCAGCAGGCACCTAGGGAAACCTACCAAACCTGTGCATTTTTGAAAACTAGAGACCTAGGGGAATCCAAGATGGGGTGACTTGTCAGGCTCTGACCAGGTTCTGTTACCCAGAATCCTTTGCAAACCTCAAAATTTGGCTAAAAAAAACACATGTTCCTCACATTTTTGTGGCAGAAAGTTCTGGAATCTGAGAGGAGCCACAAATGTCATTTCACGCAGCGTTCCCCCAAGTCTCCCGATAACAATGATACCTCACATGTGTGGGTAGCCCTAGCGCCCGCGACAGGAAATGCCCCAAAGCGCAACGTGGACACATCCAATTTTTTGAAAGAAAACAGAGGTGTTTTTTGCAAAGTGCCTACCTGTAGATTTTGGCCTCTAGCTCAGCAGGCACCTAGGGAAACCTCCCAAACCTGTGCATTTTTGAAAACTAGAGAACTAGGGGAATCCAAGATGGGGTGACTTGTGGGGCTCTGACCAGGTTCTGTTACCCAGAATCCTTTGCAAACCTCAAAATGTGGCTAATAAAACACATGTTCCTCACATTTCTGTGGCAGAAAGTTCTGGAATCTGAGAGTAGCCACAAATGTCCTTCCACCCAGCGTTTCCCCAAGTCTCCCGATAAAAATGATACCTCACTTGTGTGGGTAGGCCTAGCGCCCACGACAGGAAATACCCCAAAGCGCAACGTGGACACATCCAATTTTTTAAAAGAAAACAGAGGTGTTTTTTGCAAAGTGCCTACCTGTAGATTTTGGCCTCTAGCTCAGCAGGCACCTAGGGAAACCTCCCAAACCTGTGCCTTTTTTAAAACTAGAGACCTAGGGGAATCCAAGATGGGGTGACTTGTGGGGCTCTGACCAGGTTCTGTTACCCAGAATCCTTTGCAAACCTCAAAATGTGGCTAAAAAAACACATGTTCCTCACATTTCTGTGGCAGAAAGTTCTGGAATCTGAGAGGAGCCACACATTTCCTTCCACCCAGCGTTCCCCAAAGTCTCCCGATAAAAATGATAACTCACTTGTGTGGGTAGGCCTAGCGCCCGCGACAGGAAATGCCCCAAAGCGCAACGTGGACACATCCAATTTTTTGAAAGAAAACAGAGGTGTTTTTTGCAAAGTGCCTACCTGTAGATTTTGGCCTCTAGCTCAGCAGGCACCTAGGGAAACCTACCAAACCTGTGCATTTTTGAAAACTAGAGAACTAGGGGAATCCAAGATGGGGTGACTTGTGGGGCTCTGACCAGGTTCTGTTACCCAGAATCCTTTGCAAACCTCAAAATGTGGCTAAAAAAACACATGTTCCTCACATTTCTGTGGCAGAAAGTTCCGGAATCTGAGAGGAGCCACAAATGTCATTTCACGCAGCGTTCCCCCAAGTCTCCTGATAAAAATTATACCTCACATGTGTGGGTAGCCCTAGCGCCCGCGACAGGAAATGCCCCAAAGCGCAACGTGGACACATCCAATTTTTTGAAAGAAAACAGAGGTGTTTTTTGCAAAGTGCCTACCTGTAGATTTTGGCCTCTAGCTCAGCAGGCACCTAGGGAAACCTACCAAACCTGTGCATTTTTGAAAACTAGAGAACTAGGGGAATCCAAGATAGGGTGACTTGTGGGGCTCTGACCAGGTTCTGTTACCCAGAATCCTTTGCAAACCTCAAAATTTGGCTAAAAAAACACATATTCCTCACATTTCTGTGGCAGAAAGTTCTGGAATCTGAGAGGAGCCACACATTTCCTTCCACCCAGCATTCCCCCAAGTCTCCCGATAAAAATTATAACTCACTTGTGTGGGTAGGCCAAGCGCCCGCGACAGGAAATGCCCCAAAGCGCAACGTGGACACATCCAATTTTTTGAAAGAAAACAGAGGTGTTTTTTGCAAAGTGCCTACCTGTAGATTTTGACCTCTAGCTCAGCCGGCACCTAGGGAAGCGAACCAAACCTGTGCATTTTTGAAAACTAGAGACCTAGGGGAATCCAAGATGGGGTGACTTGTCGGGCTCTGACCAGGTTCTGTTACCCAGAATCCTTTCCAAAACTCAAAATTTGGCTAAAAAAACACATGTTCCTCACATTTTTGTGGCAGAAAGTTCTGGAATCTGAGAGGAGCCACAAATGTCATTTCACGCAGCGTTCCCCCAAGTCTCCTGATAAAAATGATACCTCACATGTGTGGGTAGCCCTAGCGCCCGCGACAGGAAATGCCCCAAAGCGCAACGTGGACACATCCAATTTTTTGAAAGAAAACAGAGGTGTTTTTTGCAAAGTGCCTACCTGTAAATTTTGGCCTCTAGCTCAGCAGGCACCTAGGGAAACCTACCAAACCTGTGCATTTTTGAAAACTAGAGACCTAGGGGAATCCAAGATGGGGTGACTTGTCAGGCTCTGACCAGGTTCTGTTACCCAGAATCCTTTGCAAACCTCAAAATTTGGCTAAAAAAAACACATGTTCCTCACATTTTTGTGGCAGAAAGTTCTGGAATCTGAGAGGAGCCACAAATGTCATTTCACGCAGCGTTCCCCCAAGTCTCCCGATAACAATGATACCTCACATGTGTGGGTAGCCCTAGCGCCCGCGACAGGAAATGCCCCAAAGCGCAACGTGGACACATCCAATTTTTTGAAAGAAAACAGAGGTGTTTTTTGCAAAGTGCCTACCTGTAGATTTTGGCCTCTAGCTCAGCAGGCACCTAGGGAAACCTCCCAAACCTGTGCATTTTTGAAAACTAGAGAACTAGGGGAATCCAAGATGGGGTGACTTGTGGGGCTCTGACCAGGTTCTGTTACCCAGAATCCTTTGCAAACCTCAAAATGTGGCTAATAAAACACATGTTCCTCACATTTCTGTGGCAGAAAGTTCTGGAATCTGAGAGTAGCCACAAATGTCCTTCCACCCAGCGTTTCCCCAAGTCTCCCGATAAAAATGATACCTCACTTGTGTGGGTAGGCCTAGCGCCCACGACAGGAAATACCCCAAAGCGCAACGTGGACACATCCAATTTTTTGAAAGAAAACAGAGGTGTTTTTTGCAAAGTGCCTACCTGTAGATTTTGGCCTCTAGCTCAGCAGGCACCTAGGGAAACCTCCCAAACCTGTGCATTTTTTAAAACTAGAGACCTAGGGGAATCCAAGATGGGGTGACTTGTGGGGCTCTGACCAGGTTCTGTTACCCAGAATCCTTTGCAAACCTCAAAATTTGGCTAAAAAAACACATATTCCTCACATTTCTGTGGCAGAAAGTTCTGGAATCTGAGAGGAGCCACACATTTCCTTCCACCCAGCATTCCCCCAAGTCTCCCGATAAAAATTATAACTCACTTGTGTGGGTAGGCCAAGCGCCCGCGACAGGAAATGCCCCAAAGCGCAACGTGGACACATCCAATTTTTTGAAAGAAAACAGAGGTGTTTTTTGCAAAGTGCCTACCTGTAGATTTTGACCTCTAGCTCAGCCGGCACCTAGGGAAGCGAACCAAACCTGTGCATTTTTGAAAACTAGAGACCTAGGGGAATCCAAGATGGGGTGACTTGTCGGGCTCTGACCAGGTTCTGTTACCCAGAATCCTTTCCAAAACTCAAAATTTGGCTAAAAAAACACATGTTCCTCACATTTCTGTGGCAGAAAGTTCCGGAATCTGAGAGGAGCCACAAATTTCCTTCCACCAAGCGTTCCCCCAAGTCTACCGATAAAAATGATACCTCACTTGTGTGGGTAGGCCTAGTGCCCACGACAGGAAATGCCCCAAAGCGCAACGTGGACACATCCAATTTTTTGAAAGAAAACAATGGTGTTTTTTGCAAAGTGCCTACCTGTAGATTTCGGCCTCTAGCTCAGCCGGCACATAGGGAAACCTACCAAACCTGTGCATTTTTTAAAACTAGAGACCTAGGGGAATCCAAGATGGGGTGACTTGTGGGGCTCTGACCAGGTTCTGTTACCCAGAATCCTTTGCAAACCTCAAAATTTGGCTAAAAAAACACATGTTCCTCACATTTCTGTGGCAGAAAGTTCTGGAATCTGAGAGGAGCCACACATTTCCTTCCACCCAGCGTTCCCCCAAGTCTCCTGATAAAAATGATAACTCACTTGTGTGGGTAGGCCTAGCGCCCGCGACAGTAAATGCCCCAAATCGCAACGTGGACACATCCAATTTTTTGAAAGAAAACAGAGGTGTTTTTTGCAAAGTGCCTACCTGTAGATTTCGGCCTCTAGCTCAGCCGGCACCTAGGGAAACGAACCGAACCTGTGCATTTGTGAAAACTAGAGACCTAGGGGAATCCAAGATGGGGTGACTTGTCGGGCTCTGACCAGGTTCTGTTACCCAGAATCCTTTGCAAACCTCAAAATTTGGCTAAAAAAACACATGTTCCTCACATTTTTGTGGCAGAAAGTTCTGGAATCTGAGAGGAGCCACAAATGTCATTTCACGCAGCGTTCCCCCAATTCTCTCGATAAAAATTATACCTCACATGTGTGGGTAGGCCTAGCGCCCACGACAGGAAATGCCCCAAAGCGCAACGTGGACACATCCAATTTTTTTAAAGAAAACAGAGGTGTTTTTTGCAAAGTGCCTACCTGTAGATTTTGGCCTCTAGCTCAGCCGGCACCTAGGGAAACCTACCAAACCTGTGCATTTTTGAAAACTAGAGACCTAGGGGAATCCAAGATGGGGTGACTTGTGGGGCTCTGACCAGGTTCTGTTACCCAGAATCCTTTGCAAACCTCAAAATTTGGCTAAAAAAACACATGTTCCTCACATTTCTGTGGCAGAAAGTTCTGGAATCTGAGAGGAGCCACACATTTCCTTCCACCCAGCGTTCCCCCAAGTCTCCCGATAAAAATTATAACTCACTTGTGTGGGTAGGCCTAGCGCCCGCGACAGGAAATGCCCCAAAGCGCAACGTGGACACATCCAATTTTTTGAAAGAAAACAGAGGTGTTTTTTGCAAAGTGCCTACCTGTAGATTTTGGCCTCTAGCTCAGCCGGCACCTAGGGAAACGAACCGAACCTGTGCATTTGTGAAAACTAGAGTCCTAGGGGAATCCAAGATGGGGTGACTTGTCACGCTCTGACCAGGTTCTGTTACCCAGAATCCTTTGCAAACCTCAAAATTTGGCTAAAAAAACACATGTTCCTCACATTTTTGTGGCAGAAAGTTCTGGAATCTGAGAGGAGCCACAAATGTCATTTCACACAGCGTTCCCCCAAGTCTCCCGATAAAAATGATACCTCACATGTGTGGGTAGGCCTAGCGCCCACAACAGGAAATGCCCCAAAGCGCAACGTGGACACATCCAATTTTTTGAAAGAAAACAGAGGTGTTTTTTGCAAATTGCCTACCTGTAGATTTTGGCCTCTAGCTCAGCCGGCACCTAGGGAAACCTACCAAACCTGTGCATTTTTGAAAACTAGAGACCTCGGGGAATCCAAGATGGGGTGACTTGTGGGGCTCTGACCAGGTTATGTTACCCAGAATCCTTTGCAAACCTCAAATTTGGCTAAAAAAACACATGTTCCTCACATTTCTGTGGCAGAAAGTTCTGGAATCTGAGAGGAGCCACAAATAGCCTTCCCCCGGCGTTTCCCCAAGTCTCCCGATAAAAATGATACCTCACTTGTGTGGGTAGGCCTAGCGCCCGCGAAAGGAAATGCCCCAAAGCACAACGTGGACACATCCAATTTTTTTAAAGAAAACAGAGGTGTTTTTTGCAAAGTGCCTACCTGTAGATTTTGGCCTCTAGCTCAGCCGGCACCTAGGGAAACCTACCAAACCTGTGCATTTTTGAAAACTAGAGACCTAGGGGAATCCAAGATGGGGTGCCTTGTGGGGCTCTGACCAGGTTCTGTTACCCAGAATCCTTTGCAAACCTCAAAATGTGGCTAAAAAAAACACATGTTCCTCACATTTTTGTGGCAGAAAGTTCTGGAATCTGAGAGGAGCCACAAATGTCCTTTCAAACAGCGTTCCCCCAAGTCTCCTGATAAAAATGATACCTCACTTGTGTGGGTAGGCCTAGCGCCCGCGACAGGAGATGCCCCAAAGCGCAACGTGGACATATCCAATTTTTTTGAAAGAAAACAGAGGTGTTTTTTGCAAAGTGCCTACCTGTAGATTTTGACCTCTAGCTCAGCCGGCACCTAGGGAAACCTACCAAACCTGTGCCTTTTTGAAAACTAGAGACCTAGGGGAATCCAAGATGGGGTGACTTGTGGGGCTCTGACCAGGTTCTGTTACCCAGAATCCTTTGCAAACCTCAAAATGTGGCTAAAAAAAACACATGTTCCTCACATTTTTGTGGCAGAAAGTTCTGGAATCTGAGAGGAGCCACAAATGTCCTTTCAAACAGCGTTCCCCCAAGTCTCCTGATAAAAATGATACCTCACTTGTGTGGGTAGGCCTAGCGCCCGCGACAGGAAATGCCCCAAAGCGCAACGTGGACATATCCAATTTTTTTGAAAGAAAACAGAGGTGTTTTTTGGAAAGTGCCTACCTGTAGATTTTGACCTCTAGCTCAGCCGGCACCTAGGGAAACCTACCAAACCTGTGCCTTTTTGAAAACTAGAGACCTAGGGGAATCCAAGATGGGGTGACTTGTGGGGCTCTGACCAGGTTCTGTTACCCAGAATCGTTTGCAAACCTCAAAATTTGGCTAAAAAAACACATGTTCCTCACATTTTTGTGGCAGAAAGTTCTGGAATCTGAGAGGAGCCACAAATGTCATTTCACGCAGCGTTCCCCCAAGTCTCCTGATAAAAATGATACCTCACATGTGTGGGTAGCCCTAGCGCCCGCGACAGGAAATGCCCCAAAGCGCAACGTGGACACATCCAATTTTTTGAAAGAAAACAGAGGTGTTTTTTGCAAAGTGCCTACCTGTAGATTTTGGCCTCTAGCTCAGCAGGCACCTAGGGAAACCTACCAAACCTGTGCATTTTTGAAAACTAGAGACCTAGGGGAATCCAAGATGGGGTGACTTGTCAGGCTCTGACCAGGTTCTGTTACCCAGAATCCTTTGCAAACCTCAAAATTTGGCTAAAAAAAACACATGTTCCTCACATTTTTGTGGCAGAAAGTTCTGGAATCTGAGAGGAGCCACAAATGTCATTTCACGCAGCGTTCCCCCAAGTCTCCCGATAAAAATGATACCTCACATGTGTGGGTAGCCCTAGCGCCCGCGACAGGAAATGCCCCAAAGCGCAACGTGGACACATCCAATTTTTTGAAAGAAAACAGAGGTGTTTTTTGCAAAGTGCCTACCTGTAGATTTTGGCCTCTAGCTCAGCAGGCACCTAGGGAAACCTCCCAAACCTGTGCCTTTTTTAAAACTAGAGACCTAGGGGAATCCAAGATGGGGTGACTTGTGGGGCTCTGACCAGGTTCTGTTACCCAGAATCCTTTGCAAACCTCAAAATGTGGCTAAAAAAACACATGTTCCTCACATTTCTGTGGCAGAAAGTTCTGGAATCTGAGAGGAGCCACACATTTCCTTCCACCCAGCGTTCCCCCAAGTCTCCCGATAAAAATGATAACTCACTTGTGTGGGTAGGCCTAGCGCCCGCGACAGGAAATGCCCCAAAGCGCAACGTGGACACATCCAATTTTTTGAAAGGAAACAGAGGTGTTTTTTGCAAAGTGCCTACCTGTAGATTTTGGCCTCTAGCTCAGCAGGCACCTACGGAAACCTACCAAACCTGTGCATTTTTGAAAACTAGAGAACTAGGGGAATCCAAGATGGGGTGACTTGTGGGGCTCTGACCAGGTTCTGTTACCCAGAATCCTTTGCAAACCTCAAAATGTGGCTAAAAAAAACACATGTTCCTCACATTTCTGTGGCAGAAAGTTCTGGAATCTGAGAGGAGCCACAAATGTCATTTCACGCAGCGTTCCCCCAAGTCTCCTGATAAAAATGATACCTCACATGTGTGGGTAGCCCTAGCGCCCGCGACAGGAAATGCCCCAAAGCGCAACGTGGACACATCCAATTTTTTGAAAAAAAACAGAGGTGTTTTTTGCGAAGTGCCTACCTGTAGATTTTGGCCTCTAGCTCAGCCGGCACCTAGGGAAACAAACCGAATCTGTGCATTTTTGAAAACTAGAGACCTAGGGGAATCCAAGATGGGGTGACTTGTCAGGCTCTGACCAGGTTCTGTTACCCAGAATCCTTTGCAAACCTCAAAATTTGGCTAAAAAAACACATGTTCCTCACATTTTTGTGGCAGAAAGTTCTGGAATCTGAGAGGAGCCACAAATGTCATTTCACGCAGCGTTCCCCCAAGTCTCCTGATAAAAATGATACCTCACATGTGTGGGTAGCCCTAGCGCCCGCGACAGGAAATGCCCCAAAGCGCAACGTGGACACATCCAATTTTTTGAAAGAAAACAGAGGTGTTTTTTGCAAAGTGCCTACCTGTAGATTTTGGCCTCTAGCTCAGCAGGCACCTAGGGAAACCTACCAAACCTGTGCATTTTTGAAAACTAGAGACCTAGGGGAATCCAAGATGGGGTGACTTGTCAGGCTCTGACCAGGTTCTGTTACCCAGAATCCTTTGCAAACCTCAAAATTTGGCTAAAAAAAACACATGTTCCTCACATTTTTGTGGCAGAAAGTTCTGGAATCTGAGAGGAGCCACAAATGTCATTTCACGCAGCGTTCCCCCAAGTCTCCCGATAACAATGATACCTCACATGTGTGGGTAGCCCTAGCGCCCGCGACAGGAAATGCCCCAAAGCGCAACGTGGACACATCCAATTTTTTGAAAGAAAACAGAGGTGTTTTTTGCAAAGTGCCTACCTGTAGATTTTGGCCTCTAGCTCAGCAGGCACCTAGGGAAACCTCCCAAACCTGTGCATTTTTGAAAACTAGAGAACTAGGGGAATCCAAGATGGGGTGACTTGTGGGGCTCTGACCAGGTTCTGTTACCCAGAATCCTTTGCAAACCTCAAAATGTGGCTAATAAAACACATGTTCCTCACATTTCTGTGGCAGAAAGTTCTGGAATCTGAGAGTAGCCACAAATGTCCTTCCACCCAGCGTTTCCCCAAGTCTCCCGATAAAAATGATACCTCACTTGTGTGGGTAGGCCTAGCGCCCACGACAGGAAATACCCCAAAGCGCAACGTGGACACATCCAATTTTTTAAAAGAAAACAGAGGTGTTTTTTGCAAAGTGCCTACCTGTAGATTTTGGCCTCTAGCTCAGCAGGCACCTAGGGAAACCTCCCAAACCTGTGCCTTTTTTAAAACTAGAGACCTAGGGGAATCCAAGATGGGGTGACTTGTGGGGCTCTGACCAGGTTCTGTTACCCAGAATCCTTTGCAAACCTCAAAATGTGGCTAAAAAAACACATGTTCCTCACATTTCTGTGGCAGAAAGTTCTGGAATCTGAGAGGAGCCACACATTTCCTTCCACCCAGCGTTCCCCAAAGTCTCCCGATAAAAATGATAACTCACTTGTGTGGGTAGGCCTAGCGCCCGCGACAGGAAATGCCCCAAAGCGCAACGTGGACACATCCAATTTTTTGAAAGAAAACAGAGGTGTTTTTTGCAAAGTGCCTACCTGTAGATTTTGGCCTCTAGCTCAGCAGGCACCTAGGGAAACCTACCAAACCTGTGCATTTTTGAAAACTAGAGAACTAGGGGAATCCAAGATGGGGTGACTTGTGGGGCTCTGACCAGGTTCTGTTACCCAGAATCCTTTGCAAACCTCAAAATGTGGCTAAAAAAACACATGTTCCTCACATTTCTGTGGCAGAAAGTTCCGGAATCTGAGAGGAGCCACAAATGTCATTTCACGCAGCGTTCCCCCAAGTCTCCTGATAAAAATTATACCTCACATGTGTGGGTAGCCCTAGCGCCCGCGACAGGAAATGCCCCAAAGCGCAACGTGGACACATCCAATTTTTTGAAAGAAAACAGAGGTGTTTTTTGCAAAGTGCCTACCTGTAGATTTTGGCCTCTAGCTCAGCAGGCACCTAGGGAAACCTACCAAACCTGTGCATTTTTGAAAACTAGAGAACTAGGGGAATCCAAGATAGGGTGACTTGTGGGGCTCTGACCAGGTTCTGTTACCCAGAATCCTTTGCAAACCTCAAAATTTGGCTAAAAAAACACATATTCCTCACATTTCTGTGGCAGAAAGTTCTGGAATCTGAGAGGAGCCACACATTTCCTTCCACCCAGCATTCCCCCAAGTCTCCCGATAAAAATTATAACTCACTTGTGTGGGTAGGCCAAGCGCCCGCGACAGGAA